>NC_092414.1:208726449-209026449 GCF_040894005.1 Engystomops pustulosus
CGTGCAGGGATAAATACATCAACCTGTGCCTTCTCTATGAGGGAAGCAATGCGATAAATTCATTGCATTGCCTGAGTCCTTTACCAGACACTCTTTTTTGTCCAAGAACTCCAGCTGTCAGTACATTTATTGCTGTTATATATTTATGTGTAGTACATTCACTGCTGTTCCATATGTATGGGTGTGGTATGGTTTTAATGGCACATTAGCAGGACACTCACTACAAGGGGATATCAATATTTCTGGTATACTCACTTCCGGTACATCTATTTGTATGCAGTATATTTGCTGCTGGTATTTATTTTATTAATAGTCTTGATTGTGAATGACTCAGCAGCAGCTGACTGCTCATGATCTTAAACAGCGGAAGCACAATTTGATGTTTCGTTTTAGACAGCTGAAAGTCTGGGTGACCCATCCCCCCATCCCCCCTCCTTAGATAAGTCTTTGCATTTTTTATTGTGGCTTTGTTTAATTCCAAGCAAATTCTGTAGAAATCTTTTCCCAGGCACAATCCATGGGCAAGGGAGGTGCTGTTTTGGAGAGAAAAAAAAATTAATCATTTTTGTATATATATATATATAAATTTGCTAAGGGTCAAGGGTTTTTACACTATGGTTTTATTTTGACTTTTTAATAGAATTTCAAGCAAATCTTTTAAGATTCACCTACAAGATACAATCACCACATGGGAAGTTCTGGCTGTAAGTCTGTCTGAAAATAAAGGTAAGTTACTTCTTTCCTCCTCCTAAGTCGACACTGTATATCCAGATGTGCTGGACAGGGAGAGGTAACACAGATGGATGTATTATTAATAAGATTTTTTTTTTCTCATAGATAAGGGGTGATAGATTATAGATACTTTATATTACTCCAGTGTTTCCAAAATGAATCCACAAATTTCCCATGCTTAGTGTGTACAGATCCAATACAGACCTATATGTGATACTGAAAAATAGACTATAGACCAAATATATTATCCTGCAGTCATGCATCACCCTCTCCACTCCTCTTCTTTATATCTAACACATTGGGGCACATTTACTTAGCCGATCCCTGCGCAATCCCTGAGGTGCGTTGTCCGACGAGGATGAAGTCTGCCGCAATTCACTAAGATCCTGCCCCCAAGATCCTGCATCTATCGCTTCCCCGCCAAGTCCGCCGGAGTTCACCATCTTCTTCCCGGTGTATGTGAGTTCATGTCTTGCGACACAATTTGAATTCTAAATCCTGCGCTTAGTCCGAATGAGTTGGGTTGGTCAACGGCCACGCCCCCCGTTGCATGAAAGCCGATTGCGTGCGGCAAAAACCCTTCTAAATGCGGCGCACATTGGAAATCGTCGGATATTCTGACGATAGTGCAGTCCGTGGACCCTTAGTAAATGAGCCCCATTAGCTTGAAGTCTGTCACCATAGAGACACATGGTTCTAAGAAGTAGATGTGCACTAATTAATAAACGTTTAATAAAATTTGATCAGTGGAAAGGATCTAGAAAATCGCAATTCTGATGAATTTTCTTATCAAATAATAATAAGAATTTTCTTATTATATAACTAAACATGATAACTGTATTTACAGGTCAGTAACACTTCAAAATATATCAAATTTGTAAAAAAAAAATTGTAAACTTGATTTGCATGTTGAAAACAACAACTTTGCTGAAAAGAAAAATTGTTTTATTATTCTACTAATAAGGATGTGTTTGGGTCTATTTAATTCTAGAAAAAAATTGTCTATTTTTAGCTTTGCCAGTTGGTATTTAAACTCTAAAAAGCTAATTTTTTTTAAAATAATGAAGTAATCAGCAGTGATGTAATGATGGGTCAGTGTTATCTATATAGAGGTCATTGTACAGGGAGGGGGAGGAGATAATCTGTGACATCATCTATTGTCAGTAGTGATGTCATGATGGGTCAGTGTTATCTATATAGAGGTCATTGTACAGGAAGGGGGAGGAGATAATCTGTGACATCATCTATTGTCAGTAGTGATGTAATGATGGGTCAGTGTTATCTATATAGAGGTCATTGTACAGGGAGGAGGATGAGATAAGCTGTGACATCATCTATTGTCAGTAGTGATGTAATGATGGGTCAGTGTTATCTATATAGAGGACATTGTACAGGGAGGGGGAGGAGATAAGCTGTGACATCATCTATTGTCAGTAGTGATGTAATGATGGGTCAGTGTTATCTATATAGAGGTCATTGTACAGGGAGGAGGAGGAGATAAGCTGTGACATCATCTATTGTCAGTAGTGATTTAATGATGGGTCAGTGTTATCCATATAAAGTTCATTGAACGGGGAGGAGGAGGAGATAAGCTGTGACATCATCTATTGTCAGTAGTGATGTAATGATAGGTCAGTGTTATCTATTTAGAGGACATTGTACAGGGAGGGGGAGGAGATAAGCTGTGACATCATCTATTGTCAGTAGTGATGTAATGATGGGTCAGTGTTATCTATATAGAGGTCATTGTACAGGGAGGAGGAGGAGATAAGCTGTGACATCATCTATTGTCAGTAGTGATGTAATGTTGGGTCAGTGTTATCTATATAGAGGTCATTGTACAGGGAGGGGGAGGAGAGAAGCTGTGACATCATCTATTGTCAGTAGTGATGTAATGATGGGTCAGTGTTATATATATAGAGGTCATTGTACAGGAAGGGGGGGATAAGCTGTGACATCATCTATTGTCAGTAGTGATGTAATGATGGGTCAGTGTTATCTATATAGAGGTCATTGTACAGGGAGGAGGAGGAGATAAGCTGTGACATCATCTATTGTCAGTAGTGATGTAATGTTGGGTCAGTGTTATCTATATAGAGGTCATTGTACAGGGAGGGGGAGGAGAGAAGCTGTGACATCATCTATTGTCAGTAGTGATGTAATGATGGGTCAGTGTTATCTATATAGAGGTCATTGTACAGGGAGGGGGAGGAGATAAGCTGTCACATCATCTATTGTCAGTAGTGATTTAATGATAAGTCAGTGATATCTATATAGAGGTCATTGTACAGGGAGGGGGAGGAGATAAGCTGTGACATCATCTATTGTCAGTAGTGATGCAATGATGGGTCAGTGATATCTATATAGAGGTCATTGTACAGGGAGGGGGAGGAGATAAGCTGTGACATCATCTATTGTCAGTAGTGATGTAATGATGGGTCAGTGCTATCTATATAGAGGTCATTGTACAGGGAGGGGGGGGAGATAAGCTGTGACATCATCTATTGTCAGTAGTGATGTAATGATGGGTCAGTGCTATCTATATAGAGGTCATTGTACAGGGAGGGGGGGGGATAAGCTGTGACATCATCTATTGTCAGTAGTAATGTAATGATGGGTCAGTGTTATCTATATAGAGGTCATTGTACAGGGAGGGGAGGAGATAAGCTGTGACATCATCTGTTGTCAGTAGTGATGTAATGATTGGTCAGTGTTATCTATATAGAGGTCATTCTACAGGGAGGGGAGGAGATAAGCTGTGACATCATCTATTGTCAGAAGTGATGTAACGATGGTTAAGTGTTATCTATATAAAGGTCATTGTACAGGGAGGGGGAGGAGATAAGATGTGACATCATCTATTGTCAGTAGTGATGTAATAATGGGTCAGTGTTATCTTTATAGCAGTCATTGTACAGGGAGGGGAGGAGATAAGCTGTGACATCATCTATTGTCAGTAGTGATATAATGATTGGTCAGTGTTATCTATATACAGGTCATTGTGCAGGGAGGGGGAGGAGATAAGCTGTGACATCATATATTGTCAGTAGTGATGTAATGATGGGTCAGTGTTATCTATATAGAGGTCATTGTACAGGGAGGGGAGGAGATAAGCAGTGACATCATCTATTATCAGTAGTGATGTAATGATGGATCAGTGTTATCTATATAGAGGTCATTGTACAGGGAGGGGGAGGAGATAAGCTGTGACATAATTTCTTGTCAGTAGTGATGTAACGATGGGTCGGTGTTATCTATATAGAGGTCATTGTGCAGGGAGGAGGAGATAAGCTGTGACATCATCTATTGTCAGTAGTGATGCAATGATGGGTCAGTGATATCTATATAGAGGTCATTGTACAGGGAGGGGGAGGAGATAAGCTGTGACATAATTTATTGTCAGTAGTGATGTAACGATGGGTCGGTGTTATCTATATAGAGGTCATTGTGCAGGGAGGAGGAGATAAGCTGTGACATCATCTTTTGTCAGTAGTGATATAATAATGGGTCAGTGTCATCTATACAAAGGTCATTGTACAGGGAGGGGGAGGAGATAAGCTGTGACATTATGTATTGTCAGTAATGATGAAAATATGGGTCAGTGTCATCTATATAGAGGTCATTGTACAGGGAGGGGGAGGAGATAAGCTGTGACATCATCTATTGTCAGTAGTGATGTCATGATGGGTCAGTGTTATCTATATAGAGGTCATTGTACAGGGAGGGGAGGAGATAAGCAGTGACATAATCTATTGTCAGTAGTGATGTAATGATGGGTCAGTGTTATCTATATAGAGGTCATTGTACAGGGAGGGGGAGGAGATAAGCTGTGACATCATCTATTGTCAGTAGTGATGTAATGATGGGTCAGTGTTATCTATACCGAGGTCATTGTACAGGGAGGGGGAGGAGATAATCTGTGACATCATCTATTGTCAGTAGTGATGTAATGATTAGTCAGTGTTATCTATATAGAGGAAATTCTACAGGGAGGAGGAGGAGATAAGCTGTGACATCATATATTGTCAGTAGTGATGTAATGATGGGTTAGTGTTATCTATATAGAGGTCATTGTACAGGGAGCGGGAGGAGATAAGCTGTGACATCATCTATTGTCAGTAGTGATGTAATGATGGGTCAGTGTTATCTATATAGAGAGCATTATACAGGGAGGGGGGGGAGATAAACTGTGACGTCATCTATTGTCAGTAGTGATGTAATGATGGGTCAGTGTTATTTATACCGAGGTCATTGTACAGGGAGGGGGGGAGATAAGCTGTGACATTATCTATTGTCAGTAGTGATGTAATGATGGGTCAGTGTTATCCATATAAAGTTCATTGAACGGGGAGGAGGAGGAGATAAGCTGTGACATCATCTATTGTCAGTAGTGATGTAATGATAGGACAGTGTTATCTATACAAAGGTCATTGTACAGGGAGGGGGAGGAGATAAGCTGTGACATTATGTATTGTCAGTAGTGATGAAAATATGGGTCAGTGTTATCTATATAGAGGTCACTGTACATGGAGGGGGAGATGATAAGCTGTGACATCATCTATTGTCAGCAGTGATTTAATGATGGGTCGGTGTGGTCTCTATAGAGGTCATTGTACAGGGCCAGTGAGGAGATAAGCTGTGACATCATCTATTGTCTGTAATGATGTAATGATAGGTCAGTATTATCTATATAGAGGTCATTGTACAGGGAGAAGGAGGAGATAAGCTGTGACATCATGTATTGTCAGTAGTGATGTAATGGTGGGTCAGTGATATCTATATAGAGGTCATTGTACAGGGAGGGGAGGAGATAAGCTGTGACATCATCTATTGTCAGTAGTGATGTAATGGTGGGTCAGTGATATCTATATAGAGGTCATTGTACAGGGAGGGGAGGAGATAAGCTGTGACATCATCTATTGTCAGTAGTGATGTAATGATGGGTCAGTGTTATCTATATAGAGGTCATTGTACAGTGAAAGGGATGTGATAAGCTGTGACATCATCTATTGTCAGTAGTGATGTAAAGATGGATCTGTGTTATCTATACAGAGGTCATTGTACAGGGAGGGGGAAGAGAAAAGCTATGACATCATGTATTGTCAGTCGTGATGTAATGATGGGTCAGCGTTATCTATATAGAGGTCACTGTACAGGGAGGGGGAGGAGATAAGCTGTGACATCATCTATTGTCAGTAGTGATGTAATGATGGGTCAGTGTTATCTATATAGAGGTCATTCTACAGGGAGGGGAGGAGATAAGCTGTGACATCATCTTTTGTCAGTAGTGATGTAATGATGGGTTAGTGTTATCTATATAAAGGTCATTGTACAGGGAGGGGGAGGAGATAAGCTGTGACATCATCTATTGTCAGTAGTGATGTAATGATGGGTCAGTGTTATCTTTATAGCGGTCATTGTACAGGGAGGGGAGGAGATAAGCTGTGACATCATCTATAGTCAGTAGTGATGTAATGATGGGTCAGTGTTATCTATATAGAGGTCATTCTACAGGGAGGGGAGGAGATAAGCTGTGACATCATCTTTTGTCAGTAGTGATGTAATGATGGGTTAGTGTTATCTATATAAAGGTCATTGTACAGGGAGGGGGAGGAGATAAGCTGTGACATCATCTATTGTCAGTAGTGATGTAATGATGGGTCAGTGTTATCTTTATAGCGGTCATTGTACAGGGAGGGGAGGAGATAAGCTGTGACATCATCTATAGTCAGTAGTGATGTAATGATGGGTCAGTGTTATCTATATAGAGGTCATTGTACAGGGAGGGGAGGAGATAAGCTGTGAAATCATCTATTGTCAGTAGTGATATAATGATGGGTCAGTGTTATCTATATAAAGGTCATTGTACAGGGAGGGGGAGGAGATAAGCTGTGACATCATATATTGTCAGTAGTGATGTAATGATGTGTCAGTGTTATCTATATAGAGGTCATTGTACAGGGAGGGGAGGAGATAAGCAGTGACATCATTTATTGTCAGTAGTGATGTAATGATGGGTCAGTGTTATCTATATAGAGATCATTGTACAGGGAGGGGGAGGAGATAAGCTGTGACATCATCTATTGTCAGTAGTGATATAATGATGGGTCAGTGTTATCTATATAAAGGTCATTGTACAGGGAGGGGGAGGAGATAAGCTGTGACATCATATATTGTCAGTAGTGATGTAATGATGGGTCAGTGTTATCTATATAGAGGTCATTGTACAGGGAGGGGAGGAGATAAGCAGTGACATCATTTATTGTCAGTAGTGATGTAATGATGGGTCAGTGTTATCTATATAGAGGTCATTGTACAGGGAGGGGGAGGAGATAAGCTGTGACATAATCTATTGTAAGTAGTGATGTAACGATGGGTTGGTGTTATCTATATAGAGGTCATTGTGCAGGGAGGAGGAGATAAGCTGTGACATCTATTGTCAGTAGTGATGTAATGATGGGTCAGTGTTATCTATATAGAGGTCATTGTACAGGGAGGAGGAGGAGATAAGCTGTGACATCATCTATTGTCAGGAGTGATGTAATGATGGGTGAGTGTTATCCATATAATGTTCATTGTACAGGGAGGAGGAGGAGATAAGCTGTGACATCATTTATTGTCAGAAGTGATGAAAATATGGGTCAATGTTATCTATATAGAGGTCCTTGTACAGGGAGGGGGAGGAGATAAGCTGTGACATCATCTATTGTCAGTAGTGATGTAATGATGGGTTAGTGTTATCTACATCAAGGTCATTGTACAGGGAGGGGGAGGAGATAAGCTGTGACATCATCTATTCTCAGTAGTGATGTAACGATGGGTAAGTGTTATCTATATAGAGGTCATTGTACAGGGAGGGGGAGGAGATAAGCTGTGACATCATCTATTGTCAGTAGTGATGTAATGATGGGTCAGTGTTATCTATATAGAGAGCATTATACTGGGAGGGGGAGGAGATAAGCTGTGACATCATCTATTGTCAGTAGTGATTTAATGATGGGTCAGTGTTATCCATATAAAGTTCATTGAACGGGGAGGAGGAAGAGATAAGCTGTGATATCATCTATTGTCAGTAGTGATGTAATGATGGGACAGTGTCATCTATACAAAGGTCATTGTACAGGGAGGGGGAAGAGATAAGCTGTGACATCATATATTGTCAGTAGTGATGTAATGATGGGTCAGTGTTATCTATATAGAGGTCATTGGACAGGGCCAGTGAGGAGATAAGCAGTGACATCATCCCTTGTCTGTAATGATGTAATGATAGGTCAGTATTATCTATATAGAGGTCATTTTACGGGGAGAAGGAGGAGATAAGCTGTGACATCATCTATTGTCAGTAGTGATGTAATGATGGGTCAGTGTTATCTATATAGAGGTCATTGTACAGGGAGGGGAGGAGATAAGCTGTGACATCATCTATTGTCAGTAGTGATGTAATGTTGGGTCAGTGTTATCTATACCGAGGTCATTGTATAGGGAGGAGGAGGAGATAAGCTGTGACGTCATCTATTTTCAGTATTGATTTAATGATGGGTCAGTGTTATCCATATAAAGTTCATTGAACGGGGAGGAGGAGGAGATAAGCTGTGACATCATCTATTGTCAGTAGTGATGTAATGATGGGACAGTGTTATCTATACAAAGGTCATTGTACAGGCAGGGGGAGGAGATAAGCTGTGACATCATCTATTGTCAGTAGTGATGTAATGATTAGTCAGTGTTATCTATATAGAGGAAATTCTACAGGGAGGAGGAGGAGATAAGCTGTGACATCATATATTGTCAGTAGTGATGTAATGATGGGTCAGTGTTATTTATATAGAGGTCATTGTACAGGGAGCGGGAGGAGATAAGCTGTGACATAATCTATTGTCAGTAGTGATGTAATGATGGGTCAGTGTTATCTATACCGAGGTCATTGTATAGGGAGGAGGAGGAGATAAGCTGTGACATCATCTATTGTCAGTAGTGATTTAATGATGGGTCAGTGTTATCCATATAAAGTTCATTGAACGGGGAGGAGGAGGAGATAAGCTGTGACATCATCTATTGTCAGTAGTGATGTAATGATGGGACAGTGTTATCTATACAAAGGTCATTGTACAGGGAGGGAGAGGAGATAAGCTGTGACATCATCTATTGTCAGTAGTGATGTAATGATTAGTCAGTGTTGTCTATATAGAGGAAATTCTACAGGGAGGAGGAGGAGATAAGCTGTGACATCATCTATTGTCAGTAGTGATGTAATGATGGGTCAGTGTTATTTATATAGAGGTCATTGTACAGGGGGAGGAGATAAGCTGTGACATCATCTATTGTCAGTAGTGATGTAATGATGGGACAGTGTCATCTATACAAAGGTCATTGTACAGGGAGGGGGAAGATATAAGCTGTGACATTATGTATTGTCAGTAGTGATGAAAATATGGGTCAGTGTTATCTATATAGAGGTCATTGTACATGGAGGGGGAGATGATAAGCTGTGACATCATCTATTGTCAGTAGTGATGTAATGATGGGTCAGTGTTATCTGTACAAAGGTCATTGTACAGGGCCAGTGAGGAGATAAGCAGTGACATCATCCCTTGTCTGTAATGATGTAATGATAGGTCAGTATTATCTATAAAGAGTTTATTGTACAAGGAGAAGGAGGAGATAAGCTGTGACATCATCTATTGTCAGTAGTGATGTAATGATGGGTCAGTGTTATCTATACCGAGGTCATTGTACAGGGAGGGGGAGGAGATAAGCTGTGACATCATCTATTGTCAGTAGCTATGTAATGATTGGTCAGTGTTATCTATATAGAGGAAATTCTACAGGGAGGAGGAGGAGATAAGCTGTGACATCATATATTGTCAGTAGTGATGTAATGATGGGTTAGTGTTATCTATATAGAGGTCATTGTACAGGGAGGGGAGGGGATAAGCTGTGACATCATCTATTGTCAGTAGTGATGTAATGATGTGTCAGTGTTATCTATATAGAGGTCATTGTACAGGGAGCGGGAGGAGATAAGCTGTGACATCATCTATTGTCAGTAGTGATGTAATGATGGGTCAGTGTTATCTATACCGAGGTCATTGTATAGGGAGGAGGAGGAGATAAGCTATGACATCATCTATTGTCAGTAGTGATGTAATGATGGGTCAGTGTTATCTATACCGAGGTCATTGTATAGGGAGGAGGAGGAGATAAGCTGTGACATTATCTATTGTCAGTAGTGATGTAATGATGGGTCAGTGTTATCCATATAATGTTCATTGAACGGGAAGGAGGAGGAGATAAGCTGTGACATCATCTATTGTCAGTAGTGATGTAATGATGGGACAGTGTTATCTATACAAAGGTCTTTGTACAGGGAGGGGGAGGAGATAAGCTGTGACATTATGTATTGTCAGTAGTGATGAAAATATGGGTCAGTGTTATCTATATAGAGGTCACTATACAGGGAGGGGGAGATGATAAGCTGTGACATTATCTATTGTCAGCAGTGATTTAATGATGGGTTGGTGTGGTCTCTATAGAGGTCATTGTACAGAGAGGGGGAGGAGATAAGCAGTGACATCATTTATTGTCTGTAATGATGTAATGATGGGTCAGTGTTATCTATATAGAGGTCATTGTACAGGGAGGGGGAGGAGATAAGCTGTGACATCATCTATTATCAGTAGTGATGTAATGATGGGTCAGTGTTATCTATATAGAGGTCATTGTACAGGGAGAAGGAGGAGATAAGCTGTGACATCATCTATTGTCATTAGTGATGTAATGATCGGTCAGTGTTATCTATACCGAGGTCATTTTACAGTGAGGGGGATGTGATAAGCTGTGACATCATCTATTGTCAGTAGTGATGTAAAGATGGATCCGTGTTATCTATATAGAGAGTATTGTACAGGGAGGGGGAGGAGATAAGCTGTGACATCATGTATTGTCAGTAGTGATGTAATGATGGGTCAGTGATATCTATATAGAGGTCATTGTACAGGGAGGGGAGGAGATAAGCTGTGACATCATCTATTGTCAGTACTGATGTAATGATGGGTCGGTGTTATCTATACCGAGGTCATTGTACAGTGAGGGGGATGTGATAAGCTGTGACATCATCTATTGTCAGTAGTGATGTAAAGATGGATCCGTGTTATCTATATAGAGAGTATTGTACAGGGAGGGGGATGAGATAAGCTGTGACATCATGTATTGTCAGTAGTGATGTAATGATGGGTCAGTGATATCTATATAGAGGTCATTGTACAGGGAGGGGAGGAGATAAGCTGTGACATCATCTATTGTCAGTAGTGATGTAATGATGGGTCAGTGTTATCTATATAGAGGTCATTGTACAGTGAAAGGGATGTGATAAGCTGTGACATCATCTATTGTCAGTAGTGATGTAAAGATGGATCCGTGTTATCTATACAGAGGTCATTGTACAGGGAGGGGGAAGAGATAATCTATGACATCATGTATTGTCAGTAGTGATGTAATGATGGGTCAGTGTTATCTATATAGAGGTCATTGTACAGTGAGGGGGATGTGATAAGCTGTGACATCATCTATTGTCAGTAGTGATGTAATGATGGGTCAGCGTTATCTATATAGAGGTCATTGTACAGGGAGGGGGAGGAGATAAGCTGTGACATCATCTATTGTCAGTAGTGATGTAATGATGGGTCAGTGTTATCTATATAGAGGACATTGTACAGGGAGGGGGAGGAGATGAGCTGTGACATCATCTATTGTCAGTAGTGATGTAATGATGGGTCAGTGTTATCTAAATAGAGGTCATTGAACGTGTCGGGGGAGGAGATAAGCTGTGACATCATCTATTGTCAGTGGTGATGTAATGATGGGTCAGTGTTATCTGCATTTGAAGTCAGCAGTTTATATTCATATAAGTAATACCCCATATGCATGTTTTTCAGACATACAATCAGAATAAACCTTTCCTGTTGAAGTCAATTAGGATTACCATAATAATTTCTATTAACCAAATCCCAGATTATTGAGAGAGAGAAACGTTTTAAGGCATTATTACTAGTTAATGCAAATTCAAAAGTTTACATTCACTAAGATTACTAATGCCTTTAAACATTTTAGGAAAGTCTGGACTGATGGTGTTATGTATTTGAAGCATCCAATTTTTGGTTTATTGGCAATACCAGAAAAGACACCAGTGGATGTATTTGAAGGGACACCTCAAACAAATCATGATGTGACATCTTGTAAACTTGCACCAGTCAGCTTCATCTTCGGGTTGTCAGGCACCAGGGGTAATGGACCCACTGGACCACCACGGACGATGATGTAAACTGACACCTGGGACCAGAATCTAAGTGGTACCCAGTTTTCACCAGAGCCCACCACAAAGAGGGTTGGATTTGCTGTGGCGTGGTACCATTAAGTCCTTCCACAGGTGCGACTTTGTCCGAGGTACAAAGCAGAATAGTCAGGGACAGGCAGGAGGTCAGAACGGGCAGCATGGGATCAGAATCGGGATGTAGCAATAGGTCATGGCAGGCAATGGAGGAGTGTAGTCAGGAACGGAACCGGCATGGCATGGAACACTGCTTTCTCTTGGGAACAAGGCACGAAGATCTGGCATGGAACACAGGAAGGGGCTGGGAATTCATCAGAATTACCAGCTGGGCAATGCCAATTATCAGCATGGTGGCCTTTTAAATCTCAGAAAGCTGGAGCATGTGCACCCCTTGGAGGTGGGGACACACACACCGTACCACCGTAGTCAGCGCTGGCGAGGTAAGTGAACGAGTGGGGGACCAGTTCAGTGGAGAGGAGTATGGGTGCGGCTGTGACCCAGGAGGTGGGTCGCAGGATCACCCGTGCAATGAGGGTGCTTTGGTAATCTGTATCTATTTGCCGAGAGGAACTTGGAGCAGGCAGTGTCCGAACACATCCTCTTCCAGCAGCACTAGCTCTATAGCTACCAAGCCATGTCCCTGTTCCTAAATTCATGCTTTCCGCATTTTAAAAGACCAGCAATGCTAAACTATACTTTGAGAGCACTTTTACAATCAAGGTATTACTGCACACTATTCACTGAGAGGAGCACTTTTATGATCCACGTATTGCTTCACACTTTTCACTATGAAGAGCACTTTTATGGCCCACCGCGGAAAATGACGTAAACGACACCTGGGACCAGAATCTAAGTGGTACCCAGCTTTCACCAGAGCCCGCCGCAAAGCGTGTTGGACTTGCTGCAGTGTGGTACCACCAGGTTGTTCCACTTTTAAGATCTAGGTATTACTGCACTATGAAGAGCACTTTTATGGGCCACTTATTACTTCTCACTCTGAGAGGAGTACTTTCATGATCCATGTATTACTGTGTGCTTTTTACTCTGAAGAACACTTTTATGTATTACTGCACGTTATCCGATATGAAGAGCACTATTATGATCCACTTATTACTGTGTACTATACACTAAGAATTTTTATTCACTATTCACTTTATTCACAATTTTTTTTAGGATTCACATATTACTGTGTGCTATTTACTATGAGGAACACTTTTATGTTCAGTGTATTACTTAGCAATATTTATTGTGAAGAACACTTTTATTATCTACTTATTACTGTGTGATATTTACTATTCAGAGCACTTTTATGATCCATGTATTGCTTGGAAATATTCACTATGAAGAGCACTTTTTATCATCCACATATTACTGTGCCCTATGGATTATGAAGAGCACTTTTATGACCAATGGAGGATTATAATATTCGCGTTTAGGGTAGCCACCCAGGGCCACCCGAATCACCCATATTTTAATATAATATATTTTTAATATAATATACCTTCTCTGAATTGGCCCGTTCTCCCTGCCATAAACCACAGAGAAAATGGCATGTCAGCGTCCTGGCACAAATGGCACAGTGGCACCACACACTGCGACACCTGCAGCAGATGTCTAAGATATGGAAGAGAAGGAGGCTGTGCCAAGCTGCTAAATATCGGTTGGCTTCAGCATAGCTTAGCTGCTATATACTGGTTGGCTGCAACTGCTATATACTGGGGACTGGAGCTATATACTGAGAGCATGGAGCTGCTATATACTTATATACTGGGGTTTTGGAGGTAATATATATATATTACCTCCAGAAGCATGGAGCTGCTATATACTTATATACTGGGGTTCTGGAGGTAATATATATATTTATATATATATATATATATATATAAACACTCAGTGGCCACTTTATTAGGTACATCATGCTAGTAACGGGTTGGACCCCCTTTTTCCTTCAGAACTGCCTCAATTCTTCGTGGCATAGATACAACAAGGTGCTGGAAGCTCCTCGGAGATTTTGGTCCATATTGACATGATGGCATCACACAGTTGCCGCAGATTTGTCGGCTGCACATCCATGATGCGAATCTCCCGTTCCACCACATCCCAAAGATGCTCTATTGGATTGAGATCTGGTGACTGTGGAGGCCATTTGTGTCCAGTGACCTCATTGTCATGTTCAAGAAACCAGTCTGAGATGATTCCAGCTTTATGACATGGCGCATTATCCTGCTGAAAGTAGCCATCAGATGTTACAGGGTACATTGTGCTCATAAAGGGATGGACATGGACAGCAACAATACTCAGGTAGGCTGTGGCATTGCAACGATGCTCAATTGGTACCAAGGTGCCCAAAGAGTGCCAAGAAAATATTCCCTACACCATGACACCACCACCACCCGCCTGAACCATTGATACAAGGCAGGATGGATCCATGCTTTCATGTTGTTGACGCCAAATTCTGACCCTACCATCCGAATGTCGCAGCAGAAATCGAGACTCATCAGACCAGGCAACATTTTTCCAATCTTCTACTGTCCAATTTCGATGAGCTTGTGCAAATTGTAGCCTCAGTTTCCTGTTCTTAGCTGAAAGGAGTGGCACCCGGTGTGGTCTTCTGCTGCTGTAGCCCACCTGCCTCAAAGTTTGACGTACTGTGTGTTCAGAGATGCTCTTCTGCCTACCTTGGTTGTAACGGGTGGCGATTTGAGTCACTGTTGCCTTTCTATCAGCTCGAACCAGTCTGCCCATTCTCCTCTGACCTCTGGCATCAACAAGGCATTTCCGCCCACAGAACTGCCGCTCACTGGATGTTTTTTCTTTTTCGGACCATTCTATGTAAACCATAGAGATGGTTGTGTGTAAAAAATCCTAGTAGATCAGTAGTTTCTGAAATACTCAGAGGAGCCCAACAACCATGCCACGTACAAAGGCACTCAAATCACCTTTCTTCCCCATACTGATGCTCGGTTTGAACTGCAGGAGATTGTCTTGACCATGTCTACATGCCTAAATGCACTGAGTTGCCGCCATGTGATTGGCTGATTAAAAATTAAGTGTTAACGAGCAGTTGGACAGGTGTACCTTATAAAGTGGCCGGTGAGTGTATATTACCTCCAGTACCCCCATGACGGAAATGGGGGGGGGGTGGCCGAACGAAAACCCGACAGATTCGGAAAAAACGCTGCATTTTAAAAAAAAAATCTGTTGCAGAGCTTGCACTTACCTTCACTCAGCCAGGCTTGGTGAACTCCAGCGCGATGCGATGCTTTTCAGCGCAGCAGCGCCACCTGGTGGACGGCCGAGGAACTACCTTAATGAATCCCAGCCGGACTTGAATCCAGCGCAGAGAACGCGCCGCTGGATCGCGAATGGACCGGGTAAGTAAATCTGCCCCAATTTCTCTACAGCTCGGGTGCCCATGGTAGTCTTAATTTGCCACTGTTTAGAACCTGCGTATTACTGCATGCTATTCACTGAGAAGAGCACTTTTATGACCCATGTATTAATGTGCTCTTTTCACTGAGAAGTGCACATTTATGACCCACACATTACTGTGCACTATTCACTATAAAGAGCGCTTTTATGATCTACCTATTACTGCACATTTATTCACTATGCTGAGCAGTTTTATGAACCATGTATTATTGTGGGCTGTTCACATGAGCAACTTTACAAACAAGGTATGATGATGATTTATGATTTTTCTGGATCTTTCAGATATTTCAGATCTTGCTGAATAATGCAGTAAAAACTAATATTTCTTGTAATTTCAAGTATTTCTATATAATTCTCTATAATGATTAAGAATATCCATGCACTTCTCCTGGCAGGTATCTGTGTGTCTAAACCTCATAATATTCAGGTGATGATGAACTTCTTCATTGATCTGAGGCTTCCATATTCTGTGGTGCTAAATGAGCAAGTAGAGATCCGGGCCATTCTCTACAACTACGGCAACAGCCAAATTAAGGCAAGTTATCCAGAAATAGTCACAATAAATGTGTTATCCATAAAGGAGAGGTCTGGGATTATTCACTTTTAGTTTATTAGCTTATAGACTGCTAATGTTCAGCATAGTCATTTCCATAAATTCTGTCGGCACATAATGGATGAAGTGGTGATGTCACTTACGCAGATAAGTATAACACCTATTTTTTGTCAGCAATAGGCTCTTGTTTATTATCTAAAACATTATATTCCCAGAAAACTACCGTAAACATTTTCACTTCTCACACATCCTTTAAAGCCAACTTTTTGTCTTTGGTTCAGACTCGTGTAGAATGGGCCTACAATGAAAAGCTTTGCAGTCTCTCCACGGCCAAGAAGAAGTTTCGCCAAGAAGTAATTGTCAAACCTACCTCTTCGGTGGCTGTACCCTTTGTTATTATACCCTTAGAACTGGGAGAACATGAAATTGAGGTGAAGGCCGCTGGGGCAATTGTGTCTGATGGTGTGAGGAAAACACTAAAGGTTGTGGTAAGTAACAAAGAAAAGATATTTCTCGGGGATTACATTTAAATTATTAGAACAATCTTCATGCGCAGGGTGCAAGGTTTTGTTGTGTTCCTCTTGTGACCCTTGGTCTGCTTATTCGATTTCTGCATCTGCAACTGCTCTTACTACCCTAACCTGTGGTAGAACTCAAAGGTGTGGTGGGAAATAGAGGAAAAAATAGAAACCATAAGGTTGTTGTCTGCCAGGACTTTGACTACCCGCCCTGTGCTGAACATTGCCAGTTCAGGTCTCCAAACCTGAATTTCAGTGAGGAGTCTTGGTATGAGCTCACGCTCGCCAGTATGAGTGTAATATAGTATAAGGGCGTTATAGCAGATGATGTAGCCCTACCCCTTCCTCCACATGTTTGTATGGACATCCCGGCTGGATGCTATCTCTGGATTCTCCTGCTGGCAACTGAGCTAAACTCTGCATCGGCCGCATTGTTTGACTGGCACAAGATAATACATTGGGGCAGATTTAATTACCCAGTCTTGTCGCAATCCAGCAGCACGTTCTCCGTCGAGGATTCGGGTCTTCCGGCGATTCACTAAGGTAGTGCGCCCGATGTCCACCAGGTGTTGCTACTGCGCTGAAGTCCGTCAGAGTTCGCTGGAGTTCACCATCCGTTGCTTGATGCAGGTAAGCACGTGTCGAGCGGTTTTTTCCAAATCCGTCGGGTTTTCCGAAGGGCACCCCCCCCCCCCGATTTCCATCGCGTGCATGCCGGCGCCGATGTGCCACAATCCGATCGCGTGAGCCAAAAATCTGGGACAATTCGGCGCAAAACGGTGATTTTCGGGAAATGCAACAACAAATAGCAATTCGGGCCCTTAGTAAATGACCCACAGTGTGTTCTGCTGGAGAATCATTGAACTTCATTGTTTCATTGGTTAATTAATACCAGCTTCTGCATACGTGAGTGGTTATAGGGTCTTCAGCTGGTGGTCAACCCACTGTTTTATTTTCTGTGTCTTTGAAGGACATAAATATTTGGTGGGGATAATTATTTCTTAAAACTGCCATTCATATGCTGACATCCCGATACGTGTAGACCCTACAAGAGAAGCCTCCTGAATTCTAATTGCTGTATTTTTTCAGTGGGCCATGGTAAGTAGGGGGTCTTGGTGGATAATACGGATCTTTCTGCCACTATTGGTTCATTGATGTATAGTAAATATTAACTGTCTGGGGTTCCTGAAAGAGCAGAAGGGAAAGATACAGTTGCCTTCCAAGAAGCCTGGTTTATAAAATGGCTAGGTGAGGTGTCTCCTTTAACTCTTCTTAAAAGATGTCGTGCTCTAGAGATAATAGCTAGTAGTATAAATAAAAATCAACACACAGCGCAAAATTCAATGTTTCATTAAAATAGGTGACAGACTGGTAACGAGCTGCTGCAGGGCCTAACGACCAGATTAAATTAATAAACTGGATTTTACAATCTGTCAAATAATAAATAATAGGCTGTACAAACTGAGCTGCTCAACGACTGGTTACTTTATTTGTAATGTACAGTAGTAGTGGACAACACATTACACACGGAGCTTGTAATTACAAATCGAGGTTAGTCAAGACATGACTAATCAACCTGAGCTGGATCACTTATACACAGCAGCTGGGGGATGGTGCAGCAATTGATTATTCTGCCTTCAGGCACAACCCAGGGATTGCATCATCCTCTTCTGCAGAGAAAAACTCACTTGTTAGGAGAAGCGCTGAAGGAGCCATAGAAGTGACAGAGCTTCATTATCATAATGTTATACCTGTTTTATCCGCAAAATTAGGCATTAACATGAATAATTTCAGAAGGTAACATTTAAGGCGTACAAAAATGGAATGAGGATTTTGGGGATCACTTAAAGGGGGAGGAAATATATGTTTCTTATAATAACACTCACAGAATCACAAAGTACTTTATTTTTTATTATTATTTTTATAAAATTGGCAACTGAAAGGATGACAATTGTTTGAAATGTCCCAATGACACATGTTTTGTAGGGAACGTTCTCAAATATTATCTAATGCTACGAAAGTGAATCTCTGGATCTCCAATACTTGTCCAGTGGTATAAATGGGGAAAATTGGGGTAAATTTATAGGGGTTTTCCGAAAATTAACGAGGTGCTAGGGGAGGCATTTAAAAAAAAAAATAAACAAGTAGTCCCCTCCTTCGTCAATTCTGATGTCCCATGGTCCATGTAATCCATGGCCTTGTTTGTTTACAGGGGCACTGAAACTGTGCTCAGGGAGCTTCCAGATGGCCTAACAAAGTCTTCCGGCCAGAAGCTCCCCAAGCACAGATTCTGTAGCCATGTAAACAAACAGGGGCACGGATCAGACAGACCGTGGCGTGGGACCCTTGGGAGCGACGGAGGAGGTCAGTACAGCTTTATTTTTTTTTTAAATCCCTCCCCAGGCCGTTGCTAATTTATGGATACTCTTGGATAACCCCTTTACTGATAAGGTTGGAAAATATAGGTATTATTGCTCGAAGGAAAAGAGGAATATTTGAAATAACATGATATACATGGATAGAGTCTCATAGGTTGGAATAGACAGAATTTTTTGTTTTATTTATTTTTTGTTTCTCTGTGTGACCTTATCCGCCTCATTGGGTTATGGGTGTGTTTATAGGGTGGGGGAGAAGGGGGAAGAGGCTATTGACTTTATAGCCTCCATGTCTAAGAGAAAGAAGGGTACAAAGAAAGTTTTTTGATTATTTTGCTTATATGTATGACAATAATAGGGAAAGAGAAATATGATATTGAGCAGTTGTTGTAACATTGTAAGGTACTGATTTATGGGTCACTATAGAAAATGTATTTCCAGCTCACTCAATTGGCCACTTGCTGTTTTGTAAAGTGTCAAGTTCTGCAGTCAAACCCAATATTGACATTAAATGGTTAAAAGATCCATCTCTATAAAAAGAGTGTGTCCCTTATTAACCCATTTGTAGATACATAGAACACATCAAGTAAAAAGCCGACGCGTTTCTGGTGTAGTAGACACCCTAACACATGGCTGATTCATGGGTAAAGTTATGGTATAAAGAACTTTACATGTAACTTTTTGTCCAGTTTATTTCTTCTCTCGTCATATTTTAACCGGTAATTTGTTATGTAAATTTATAAAGTAATAATTACAATAAATAAATCCTCCATGTTTTCTCGAATTAAGTCCGCTCATCCCTAGATATGTCCAGTTTTCTATGAATCTTCTTTTTCTTTCTGCAGCCAGAAGGAAGACGCCTGAAACAGGCTCTGAAATCTGTCGTTTTGGATCCACAATTAAAAGGTCTGTAAATTTTGTTTGTTGGACTCATTTTTTTGGATTTCGACAGTTCAAAATTACACTAAACAGTCTTAATCTTCCCCTGGCTTATCGCAGTGTCTAATTCTGAATTACATGTTACACATTTTCACACTTTCGATAACTTGGTTTACGGCAGAAAAAAATGGTGCCTTTGATTGATAAATTGGCAATAATCTGTACTCACGGCTATTTCTCACGCAGGAGGAGTCCAAGAAGAACGGGTCACAGCAGTCGATACCAAAAATGTTGTCCCCAATACAAAGGTTTCCACCATAGTTACCATTCAAGGTGAGTTCTGATGAGACAACTTACCTCTTATATAATCAGTGCATGTATAGTCCTTACAGATTGGATAATAGTCTCTATAAATAATCAGGATGTTCCTTGCCTCAGCTCATGACTTCTTCTTCTCCCTAATACCCAGGAAGTCCAATAAGTGAAATGATAGAGAAGACGCTTGATGGCAAATTCATGACCGATTTGTTTGAAGCCCCTAGTGGATGTGCGGAGCAGAACATGGTTGGAGTGACGGCCCCGCTGATAGCCGTACATTTCCTGGATTCCAGTCAACAGTGGGAAAAAATAGGGCAAGATCGTAGGGCCCAGGGCATTGAGTACATCAAACAAGGTAAGATATTCTAGAAAAAACATGTTTTTCTCTTCAGTCTCTATTACAGATTAGCTTCTCATGTAACTTGTAGTGAAAATTGCTATTTAACCCTGTACGCACCAGGCCATTTTTGTTTTTTTGCATTTTCATTTTTCACTCCTTTAACTTTTTTTTTTTAACAATACATTTTTATCGAGTTTTTCAGTGATACTGTATATGGTACAAATGTGAGCAAATAAAGTACATTGTAATAATTTGATTTCATCTGTATAAGATACCTTCATCTTAAGGAATATTTTATGAGGCATATTTAATATAACATGAAAAACACAATCAATTTTGGGGAAAATAAAGGGAAAAAATAACAGGAAAAAATCAACTAAGTCAGCCACAGGGTGACCTATTGGGGGTCATTTACTAAGGGCCCGATTTGCGTTTTCCCAACGTGTTACCCGAATATTTCCTGACGTGTTTCTGAATTTGCTCCAATTTTCCCTGTACTGCCCCGGGATTTTGGCGCACACGATCGGATTGTGGAGCATCGGTGCCGGCATGCACGCGACAGAAATCGGGGGATTTTTAAAAAAAAAGGGTTGCGGGACTTGCGTTTACCTTCACTAGGAACAGGCCGGTGAACTTCAGGGCATTCCAGCGGGCCTCGGGGAACTTCAGCGCAGCAGCGCCAGCTGGTGGACGTCGGAGGAACTACCTTAGTGAATCCCGGCCGGACTCGAATCTACCGCAGAGAACGCGCCGCTGGATCGCGAATGGACCGGGTAAGTAAATCTGCCCCATTATGTTGCAGTGGTATTTTCTGTGAGAGTTGTATGAGGGATTGTTTTCTGCCTAATAAATTGCCCTTCCTGTTGACGGCATTTCATATTTCATGCTGATGAAATAGTTGAATAAACAAATTTGTGTTATTTTCTTGCAGTATTCACTTAGGACAAGCTTTGGATCATTTTTATTAAATTTTTTTTGCCTGTCTCACAAAAGTGGAGTTTCATATTTGGCCGCTATGGCCATTATGGGGGTTCATCATTTTTATTTGTCAGGATCAGAACAAGACGATTTCTAACATGTTTATGAATTAGTTTTTTTTTTAAACTTTTATATCAGTTCTAGGGAAAGAGGGAATCAGAATTTTTACGGTTTTTTAATTTATTTTTACAACTCTAATATAATGTTTTTTAGACCAGACCCCCAAAAGTTATAATACCCTTGGAGTCTGATTTTTCCTACCATATACTGCAATTGTACAGTATTTCCTCCATAACACTGTTATAGATCCTGCCGAATGACAGGTCCTGGGGTCTCCAGTCTGCCACGAGAACAGATTGTCTCTCCCCATTAATGTCAGAGCAATAATCTCATCCAAGATGACGGCACCCAAGCCAATAACTAGCGATCAGTGCCAGCACCATTAAAGGGTGTCAGCGGTGGGTGTTCGCAGCATAATGCAGCCAATACCCATCATATATTTGGTAAGCTCTGTGCAGCGCTACGTAATCTGTGTGCGCTATATAAATAAAGGAATTATCATATATGTATATGGCTCGGCCCGTGATGCCTCTTCATACATCATGGTGCACTGACTAGGCCAATAAGACTGCGGAGGAGACTGTGATATCCCATCTTACATTCGGCCTATTGATATCTATAAGATATTATGGGGCTATGGCCAAATTATAAAACAATCTACCTTCACAATCCAGTATAAAATACCAGGAACTCTTCGGATATTTGTCATTAATACCTTCCCTTCTTTTAAAAGCAAGTTTTAAAATTATCCTTTCGAGCCAGAAAGTCTGAGTGTGTTTCCAGAACCCATCTGTCAAGAGCTTCCCCTCCC
Source organism: Engystomops pustulosus (assembly GCF_040894005.1). Lineage (NCBI taxonomy): Eukaryota > Metazoa > Chordata > Amphibia > Anura > Leptodactylidae > Engystomops > Engystomops pustulosus. The sequence goes on from NC_092414.1 coordinate 208,748,775, forward strand.
TCTTCTCCACCTCTCAGCACTTCCCCTCCCTCTCTCACACAGTGGGAGTGGGAAGTGCTCCTGCACAGTGTAACAGCCTGTAAAGCTACAGCATGGAGAGGCCTTGGTAATGCCTCCCAGAAACCTTCTTGCTCATTAGCATAAATTTAGAAGTTGATTTAAGAAGAAACGAGGCCATGTATAACAATTAGAGATGAGCGAACATGCTCGTCCGAGCTTGATGCTCGGTCGAGCATTAGGGTACTCGAAACTGCTCGTTACTCGGACGAATACTTCGCCCGCTCGAGAAAATGGCAGCTCCCGCCGTTTTGCTTTTTGGCGGCCAGAAACAGAGCCAATCACAAGCCAGGAGACTCTGCACTCCACCCAGCATGACGTGGTACCCTTACACGTCGATAGCAGTGGTTGGCTGGCCAGATCAGGTGACCCTGGGATAGACTAGCCGCTGGCCGCGCTGCTCGGATCATTCTGTCTCTGGATGCCGCTAGGGAGAGAGCTGCTGCTGCTCAGGGAAAGCGTTAGGGTGTTCTATTAGCTTACTGTTAGGCAGGAGTGATTCTCAAAGAACCCAACAGCCCTTCTTAGGGCTACAATAACGTTCTACTTTTTTTATTTTAATTTGCATCTTTTACCATTTTGTGAGGAATTAGCAGGGGGACTTGCTACCGTTGTGTTTAGCTCTTAGTGGCACACATATCCATAGCAAAGACCGAAGTGGGAAAATTCAGTAGGGGTTGGATTTCTATTAGGCAATAACTCAGTGTCATCTCATCTGGCATAGTAGTGTGCTTCCTTTGATACTTGGCTAGAAAATAGCCATAGGAGAATACAAACAGCTTCTTGAAGCCTACAGTAGCGTTCTATATATTTGATTTCTGGTTGATCTGCTGGTGGCTGTAGTTTCTGCAGTGCATGTACTTGCCAATTCTGAGCAATTTGTAGTGAGACTTGCGACCGCTGTGTTCTGCGCTTAGTGGCGCACATATCCATAGCAAAGGCTGAAGTGGCAAAATTCAGTAGGGGTTGGATTTCTATTAGGCAATAACTCAGTGTCATCTCATCTGGCATAGTACTGTGCTTCCTTTGATACTTGGCTAGAAAATAGCCATAGGAGAATACAAACAGCTTCTTGAAGCCTACAGTAGCGTTCTATATATTTGATTTCTGGTTGATCTGCTGGTGGCTGTAGTTTCTGCAGTGCATGTACTTGCCAATTCTGAGCAATTTGTAGTGAGACTTGCGACCGCTGTGTTCTGCGCTTAGTGGCGCACATATCCATAGCAAAGGCTGAAGTGGCAAAATTCAGTAGGGGTTGGATTTCTATTAGGCAATAACTCAGTGTCATCTCATCTGGCATAGTACTGTGCTTCCTTTGATACTTGGCTAGAAAATAGCCATAGGAGAATACAAACAGCTTCTTGAAGCCTACAGTAGCGTTCTATATATTTGATTTCTGGTTGATCTGCTGGTGGCTGTAGTTTCTGCAGTGCATGTACTTGCCAATTCTGAGCAATTTGTAGTGGGACTTGCGACCGCTGTGTTCTGCGCTTAGTGGCGCACATATCCATAGCAAAGGCCGAAGTGGCAAAATTCAGTAGGGGTTGGATTTCTATTAGGCAATAACTCAGTGTCATCTCATCCGGCATAGTACTGTGCTTCCTTTGATACTTGGCTAGAAAATAGCCATAGGAGAATACAAACAGCTTCTTGATCTTGAAGCCTACAGTAGCGTTCTATATATTTGATTTCTGGTTGATCTGCTGGTGGCTGTAGTTTCTGCAGTGCATGTACTTGCCAATTCTGAGCAATTTGTAGTGGGACTTGCGACCGCTGTGTTCTGCGCTTAGTGGCGCACATATCCATAGCAAAGGCCGAAGTGGCAAAATTCAGTAGGGGTTGGATTTCTATTAGGCAATAACTCAGTGTCATCTCATCCGGCATAGTACTGTGCTTCCTTTGATACTTGGCTAGAAAATAGCCATAGGAGAATACAAACAGCTTCTTGATCTTGAAGCCTACAGTAGCGTTCTATATATTTGATTTCTGGTTGATCTGCTGGTGGCTGTAGTTTCTGCAGTGCATGTACTTGCCAATTCTGAGCAATTTGTAGTGGGACTTGCGACCGCTGTGTTCTGCGCTTAGTGGCGCACATATCCATAGCAAAGGCCGAAGTGGCAAAATTCAGTAGGGGTTGGATTTCTATTAGGCAATAACTCAGTGTCATCTCATCCGGCATAGTACTGTGCTTCCTTTGATACTTGGCTAGAAAATAGCCATAGGAGAATACAAACAGCTTCTTGATCTTGAAGCCTACAGTAGCGTTCTATATATTTGATTTCTGGTTGATCTGCTGGTGGCTGTAGTTTCTGCAGTGCATGTACTTGCCAATTCTGAGCAATTTGTAGTGGGACTTGCGACCGCTGTGTTCTGCGCTTAGTGGCGCACATATCCATAGCAAAGGCCGAAGTGGCAAAATTCAGTAGGGGTTGGATTTCTATTAGGCAATAACTCAGTGTCATCTCATCTGGCATAGTACTGTGCTTCCTTTGATACTTGGCTAGAAAATAGCCATAGCAATAGGATAGCATTGTTTGGTTTTAAAAACTCAAAAAAAAACAAAAAACACAAAAAAAAAAAAAAAAAACACAAAAAAAAACAAAAAAAAGTAAAAAAAAAAATAAAGTTATAACTCTCATTTTAAAAATGTTTAACCCGAGGGCTAGGGGTAGAGGACGAGGGCGGGGACGTGGGCGTCCAACTACTGCAGGGGTCAGAGGCCGTGGTCCTGGGCGGGGTGAGACACCACCTGCTGATGAGAGAGCAGGGGAACGCCACAGAGTTACTGGGACTCGTGGTAGAGCACTGTTGAGGCCAGAACAGTGCGAACAGGTGATGTCGTGGATTGCTGACAATGCTTCGAGCAATTTGTCCACCACCAGTCAGTCTTCCACGCAGTCCACCCATGTCACCGAAATCGCCACTCCTCCAGCTCCTGCACCTCAGCCTCCTCCCCCCCAGTCTGCCCCCTCCCAGGAAAATTTGGCATTTGAACCGGCATACTCTGAGGAACTGTTTTCTGGACCCTTCCCACAGTCACAAACCACTTGTCCGGTTGCTGCTGAGCAATTTTCCGATGCCCAGGTTTTCCACCAGTCACAGTCTGTGGGTGATGATGACCTTCTTGACGTAGTGGAAGTGTGTAAAGAGGTGTCCGACGATGAGGAGACACGGTTGTCAGACAGTGGGGAAGTTGTTGTCAGGGCAGGAAGTCCGAGGGGGGAGCAGACTGAGGGATCGGAGGATGATGAGGTGACAGACCCAAGCTGGGTTGAGAGGCCGGGTGAACACAGTGCTTCTGAGACGGAGGAGAGTCCTCGACCTGAACAGGTTGGAAGAGGCAGTGGTGGGGCCAGACGGAGAGGCAGGGCCAGAGCTGGTGCATCAGCGCCACTGTCAACTAGTGAAGCTCCCGTGGTGAGGGCTCTTGCGGCGAGGGCTAGATCTTCAGAAGTGTGGAGGTTCTTTAAGGAAACACCGGATGACCGACGGACTGTGGTGTGCAACATTTGCCAAACCAGGCTCAGCAGGGGTTCCACCACTACTAGCTTAACTACCACCAGTATGCGCAGGCATATGAATGCTAAGCACCCCACTCAGTGGCAACAAGCCCGTTCACCTCCGGCCGTGCACACCACTGCTCCTTCCCCTGTGTCAGCTGCTAGTCAGACCCCTGCCCAGGACCCTGCCACAAAAACCCCATCGTCGCCTCCACGATCCTCCACAGCATCCACCAGCGTTCAGCTCTCCATACCCCAGACGCTGGAGCGGAAACGCAAATATAGTGCAACCCACCCGCACGCCCAAGCCCTTAATGTGCACATCTCCAGATTGCTTAGCCTGGAGATGCTGCCCTATAGGCTAGTAGAGACCGAGGCCTTTCGCAACCTCATGGCGGCGGCCGCCCCTCGGTATTCGGTCCCCAGCCGCCACTACTTTTCCCGATGTGCCGTCCCAGCCCTGCACCAGCACGTGTCAGACAACATCATCCGTGCCCTGACCAACGCCGTTTCTGACAAGGTCCACCTGACCACGGACACGTGGACGAGTGCTGCCGGGCAGGGCCACTATATATCGCTGACGGCACATTGGGTTAACTTGGTGGAGGCTGGGACCGAGTCTGACCCTGGGGCTGCTCATATACTGCCGACGCCGAGGATTGCGGGGCCTACCTCGGTCCAGGTGTTTCAGGCCTACTATGCCTCCTCCTCCTCCCACCCCTCCTCCACCTCCTCCTCCGAACTACCATCCGTGGGCACGGCGCCATCAGTCGGTAGCTCTAGGCACAGCAGCAGTGCCGTCGCTAAGCGACAGCAGGCGGTGCTCAAACTGCTGAGCCTAGGCGACAAAAGGCACACCGCCCAAGAGCTATTACAGGGCATCACGGCGCAGACTGATCTGTGGCTGGCACCGCTGAACCTCAAGCCGGGAATGGTTGTGTGTGACAACGGCCGTAACCTGGTGGCGGCTCTGCAACTCGGCAGACTGACACATGTGCCATGCCTGGCCCATGTGTTAAATCTGATAGTGCAGCGTTTCCTCAAGACATACCCCAATCTGTCTGATTTGCTCACGAAGGTGCGCCGCATCTGTGCGCATTTCAGGAAGTCCAGCCCAGATGCTGCCACTCTCAGGGCAGCGCAGCGCCGCCTCCAACTGCCCGCTCACCGACTGTTGTGCGACGTGCCCACGAGGTGGAATTCAACACTGACCATGTTATCCAGAGTTTACCAGCAGCGCAGAGCGATTGTAGACTGCCAGATGTCAACTTCCACCAGAACTGGTAGTCAGGTCAGTCAGCTTCCTCAAGTCTACAATGAGGAGTGGACGTGGATGTCTGATATCTGTCAGGTGCTGAGTAACTTTGAGGAGTCAACACAGATGGTCAGTGGCGATGCCGCCATCATCAGCCTCACCATCCCGCTGCTTGGCCTGTTGAAAAACTCTCTGGTCAGCATGAAGTCGGAAGCTTTGCGCTCGTCACAAGAGACGGGGGAAGAATATTCCCTTGTTGATAGCCAAAGCACCCTGAGGTCTGTTTCTCAGCGCATATCGGAGGAGGTGGAGGTGGAGGAGGATGAGGAGGAAGAGGAGGAGAATGTTGGCGAGACACAAGAGGGGACCATTGTTGAGTCCTTCACTGTTCAGCGTGTATGGGCAGAAGAAGAGGAGTTGGAGGAGTTGGAGGAGGAGGAAATGGACAGTCAGGCCAGTGAGGGGAGTGAATTCTTACGCGTTGGTACTCTGGCGCATATGGCAGATTTCATGCTAGGCTGCCTATCCCGTGACCCTCGCGTTCAAAGAATTTATTCCAGCACCGATTACTGGGTGTTCACTCTCCTGGACCCACGGTACAAGCAAAATCTTCCCACTCTCATCCCTGGAGAGGAAAGGAGTGTGAGAATGCATGAATACCAGCAGGCCCTGGTGCACAAGCTGAAACAGTATTTCCCTTCTGACAGCGCTAGCGGCAGAGTGCGTAGTTCTGCGGGACAAGTAGCGAGGGAGAGTAGGCGAGCAGGCAGCTTGTCCAGCACTGGCAAGGGTACGCTTTACAAGGCTTTTGCCAGCTTTATGTCACCCCAGCAAGACACTGTCACCTGTCCCCAGTCTCGGCAGAGTAGGGCTGATCTTTACAGAAAGATGGTGAGGGAGTACGTAGCTGACCATACCATCGTCCTAAATGATCACACAGCTCCCTACAACTACTGGGTTTCAAAGCTGGACATGTGGCACGAACTGGCGCTGTACGCCTTGGAGGTTCTTGCCTGCCCTGCCGCTAGCGTCTTGTCCGAGCGGGTTTTCAGTGCAGCTGGTGGCATCATCACCGATAAGCGTACATGCCTGTCGACTGACAGCGCTGACAGGCTGACGCTTATTAAAATGAATAAAGGCTGGATTTCTCAGAATTTCCAATCTCCACCAGGTGAAGGAAGCTCAACCTGAATAATTGATCCACTCCTCCTCCTCCTCCTCATTTTCCTCCTTCTCCTCCTCTTTGTACAGTAAAGCAGAGGAAACTGGCTATTTTTTGACAGGGCCCACTGGCTCTTGCTATAGTACTTCATGCATTTAATTTTTCTGGAGGGCCACCTACCCGGTCCTCTGTTTGAAACAATTTTTGTGAGTGCCACATACAGGCACTCAATCTATTCCATTTTACTGCAGGGCCACCTACCTGCTCCTCTGGTTTGAAAAATGTTTGGGACTGCCACATACAGGCACTATCCAAATTAAATTGTCTCCATAGCAGCCTCCACACGTTGTCTCCATTGCTACCTCCAAAAGTCGTCCATATAGCTGCCTCCATACATCGTCCCTTTATCAAACGAGGTGTGTCAGGCAGAAATTTGGGTTGTTTTCATGGATTCCACATCAAAGTTGTTAACTTTGTCGCCACCCTGCTGTGTTATCCACAAAATATACTGGCAAACTTTTACCATTTAGGGATATTATTTCAGCGCTTCTTGCGCATCTGTTTACATTCCCCTCACCCGGCATATCCTAAACTTATAAGAACGCTACTACACTTGATCTTATACAAAAGGTTCTTAGAAGTGCTGTTTGGGGAGTAGCCTAGAGACAGGGGCTTGGATTGGCGAAAGCTCGCCTGGCAGCGGAACGCCAGCTCCATGCGCATCATGCGCTTCTTGCGCATCTGTTTACATTCCCCTCACCCGCCATATCCCAAACTTATGAGAACGCTACTACACTTAACTTGGTGCAGGCTGGGACCGAGTCTGACCCTGGGGCTGGTCATATACTGCCGACGCAGAGAATTGCGGGGCCTACCTCGGTCCAGGTCTCAAAGGCCTACTATACCTCCTCCCACCCCTCCTCCACCTCCTCCTCCTCCGAATTACCATCCGTGGGCATGGCGCCATCAGTCGGTAGCTCTAGGCACAGCAGCAGTGCCGTCGCTAAGCGACAGCAGGCGGTGCTGAAACTGCTGAGCCTAGGCGATAAAAGGCACACCGCCCAAGAGCTATTACAGGGCATTCCACATCAAAGTTGTTAACTTTGTCGCCACCCTGCTGTGTAATCCCCAAAATATACTTGCAAACTTTTACCATTTAGGGATATTATTTCAGCGCTTCTTGCGCATCTGTTTACATTCCCCTCACCCGGCATATCCTAAACTTATAAGAACGCTACTACACTTGATCTTATACAAAAGGTTCTTAGAAGTGCTGTTTGGGGAGTAGCCTAGAGACAGGGGCTTGGATTGGCGAAAGCTCGCCTGGCAGCGGAGCGCCAGCTCCATGCCAAGATCCAACTAACATAGTTTTAACTGCAGCACCTTTAATCTACTACTAGTTCACTGCCTCCATACATGGTCCCCTTATCAAACGAGCTGTGTCAGGCAGAATTTTGGGTTGTTTTCATGGCTTCCATGTTAACTTTGTCGCCACCCTGCTGTGTAATCCACAAAATATACTGGCAAACTTTTATCATGTACCGATATTATTTGAGCGCTTCTTGCTCACCTCCTTTGGTTCCTCTCTGCCACCCATTGGTTTGAAGCCTGAGTCCATTTAGGGTATGTCGCCATGACACTCTCTAGCCTGCTGCCGCTGCCTCTGCATGCCGTCCCCTATAGTGTCAGGGTCAATTATTGGATGTTTTAGATGCTATCTAGCTTCATTCTGTCACTCTGTCATGGCCATGCTGTTGCCCATAATTTTGGCATAATGGTGCGATTATGCAGCCTCAGAGGCATCCATGCATGCTGCCCCTGCTGTTTCCTGTCCATTTCCGTGGTGTTTCCATCCTTTTCTGAGGTTCCCAGGTGTTTGGCCAAGCTTCCCTGTGCAGAGCCTTGGTCCCCTTGAAAAATGCTCGAGTCTCCCATTGACTTCAATGGGGTTCGTTATTCGAGACGAGCACTCGAGCATCGGGAAAAGTTCGTCTCGAATAACGAGTACCCGAGCATTTTAGTGTTCGCTCATCTCTAATAACAATATAAAAAGATTTCCACGGTCCCTGGGCCTATGAGTAAGTGTCTCTGGTGTACACTATTCTCTATGAGGACATGGGGGAGCCAGAAAAAAAGCTCCTGGTGACAGGTTCCCTATAAGTTCTTGAGATTTGTATTTCCTTTTCTCTCATATTTCTTTAAACAATAGAGATAGATATATTATATTTCTATATGTTGTATACATAGACACACCCCTTCTGTACACGGTTGGTTGATTTCACTAAAGAAAATTATTTCATTGTCTGTTATTTATTATTATTGTTGTTATTATTTTATATATTTTGTTGACAGGTGTAGAAAATCAATTGACAATCTCTAAGAGAGACGGTTCATACGACTCATGGAACACCTATAGTACCAGCACATGGTAATAAAGACATTTACTATTGGTTCAACCTCCAACCATAATATATTTATCCTCCTCATCCCCGCATTAGATGTATATGTTGGTAATAAGCAAAATATAACATTTCCCTTTTAAAAACGTTCTTTACTTTGTCAGAGGTACAAGTTCTCTCCTCTTCCCTCTAAGTCCATCCACCCCAGTCTTATTCTACAGAACTTTCTCTGTCACACTATGTACCTTATGCTGCTCCTTTCCCCCACTTTTGGGCTACTGATTTGTAGGTTGATCTAAATTAGCAAGACACAACCCTACTACATAGGAGTTGCGTGTTTAATGCAAAGTTGGGGCCGCTTATCACTTTTCTAGGTGCTGCTGATTATCAGAGCTTATTACCATGAAGAGAGGGTGAAGGATAAAGTATCCTCCCCCAGCCTGTACGCAGGAGTCTCCTGACCAAATATGGTGACCTGGCATGCTCTGGAATAACCATCAGATATGGGGATGTAACAGGAGAGGCTCACAACTTAATTTCCTTAGAAGTTCGATGGTTAGACATCCATAAAGATATCACATTGAGCTTTTTTGGTATAAAAAAGTCTTAAAGTAGTCAAATTGAGGGTATTTGAGACTTTTCACTGCTAAAAAGTCTTGAAGGACTTTATACACCTCTTTATTAAATCTGGACTAAACATAGAACTGCTGCTACTGCTACGCCGTGCAAAGCCACATTCATGACTTGAGACTTTTACAAAAAGTCTCAATGTCACTGCAGTCCCCGGCTCGAGACTTTTTTGGGACTTTTTGAAAAAAAATCCCAGATAGAAAATAGACCATAAGGACATTTATAAAGCAGCCAAATTAATGAATCTTATGGGCGGCGGAGCTCCGAAAAAATACATAGAACTGTCCCAAGGAACTGGTCTAATGATAAATAACTCCCACCATGTGAACAAACCTTAAAGTGTTACTGTAAAGCTATAGTGATTTTACTAAATTATTATATGTGATTCCCCCTTTGATGCCTACTTTGTGCTGCTCAAATTATAAATGAACACAGATGTACGCTATATGACCAAAGATATACAATTTTATTGATAATGCAAAAAGAGCACAGCAAGAACAAACAGCAATAAAAACCATTAAAAAGTGTGCAAAGCACACAAATACAACAGGCAGAGCAACCCAGCATATGATAGTGCTGGTTGCTCTGCACACCACCAGCTCCCCCCTACCTGCAGAGAACCCCTTCCTCTGCACAAGTGTAAGGCAATGTACGATAATGAATCAGTTGGAAAAAACCTTGCTATGTCCCAAAACCAAGGTGCGGTTTGATTAAGTGTACAAATATACAAAGTTTTGGGGGAAAAAACCCAAGATACTAAAAAAAAGTGTGGTGGGCGCAAGCCCAGGGTCCACGCTCGGTTTTACCTGTGAAGATGGCAAAGTCCTGTGGTGGAATGCGGTGGAGGGAAGGAGAAGAGCTGGGGAGAAGACTAGAGATGAGCGAACACTAAAATGCTCGGGTACTCGTTATTCGAGACGAACTTTTCCCGATGCTCGAGTGCTCGTCTCGAATAACGAACCCCATTGAAGTCAATGGGAGACTCGAGCATTTTTCAAGGGGACCAAGGCTCTGCACAGGGAAGCTTGGCCAAACACCTGGGAACCTCAGAAAAGGATGGAAACACCACGGAAATGGACAGGAAACAGCAGGGGCAGCATGCATGGATGCCTCTGAGGCTGCATAATCGCACCATTATGCCAAAATTATGGGCAACAGCATGGCCATGACAGAGTGACAGAATGAAGCTAGATAGCATCTAAAACATCCAATAATTGACCCTGACACTATAGGGGACGGCATGCAGAGGCAGCGGCAGCAGCGGCAGGCATGGCAACATACCCTAAATGGACTCAGGCTTCAAACCAATGGGTAGCAGAGAGGAACCAAAGGAGGTGAGCAAGAAGCGCTCAAATAATATCGGTACATGATAAAAGTTTGCCAGTATATTTTGTGGATTACACAGCAGGGTGGCGACAAAGTTAACATGGAAGCCATGAAAACAACCCAAAATTCTGCCTGACACAGCTCGTTTGATAAGGGGACCATGTATGGAGGCAGTGAACTAGTAGTAGATTAAAGGTGCTGCAGTTAAAACTATGTTAGTTGGATCTTGGCATGGAGCTGGCGCTCCGCTGCCAGGCGAGCTTTCGCCAATCCAAGCCCCTGTCTCTAGGCTACTCCCCAAACAGCACTTCTAAGAACCTTTTGTATAAGATCAAGTGTAGTAGCGTTCTTATAAGTTTAGGATATGCCGGGTGAGGGGAATGTAAACAGATGCGCAAGAAGCGCTGAAATAATATCCCTAAATGGTAAAAGTTTGCAAGTATATTTTGGGGATTACACAGCAGGGTGGCGACAAAGTTAACAACTTTGATGTGGAATGCCCTGTAATAGCTCTTGGGCGGTGTGCCTTTTATCGCCTAGGCTCAGCAGTTTCAGCACCGCCTGCTGTCGCTTAGCGATGGCACTGCTGCTGTGCCTAGAGCTACCGACTGATGGCGCCATGCCCACGGATGGTAATTCGGAGGAGGAGGAGGGGTGGGAGGAGGTATAGTAGGCCTTTGAGACCTGGACCGAGGTAGGCCCCGCAATTCTCTGCGTCGGCAGTATATGACCAGCCCCAGGGTCAGACTCGGTCCCAGCCTGCACCAAGTTAAGTGTAGTAGCGTTCTTATAAGTTTGGGATATGGCGGGTGAGGGGAATGTAAACAGATGCGCAAGAAGCGCATGATGCGCATGGAGCTGGCGTTCCGCTGCCAGGCGAGCTTTCGCCAATCCAAGCCCCTGTCTCTAGGCTACTCCCCAAACAGCACTTCTAAGAACCTTTTGTATAAGATCAAGTGTAGTAGCGTTCTTATAAGTTTAGGATATGCCGGGTGAGGGGAATGTAAACAGATGCGCAAGAAGCGCTGAAATAATATCCCTAAATGGTAAAAGTTTGCAAGTATATTTTGGGGATTACACAGCAGGGTGGCGACAAAGTTAACAACTTTGATGTGGAATGCCCTGTAATAGCTCTTGGGCGGTGTGCCTTTTATCGCCTAGGCTCAGCAGTTTCAGCACCGCCTGCTGTCGCTTAGCGATGGCACTGCTGCTGTGCCTAGAGCTACCGACTGATGGCGCCATGCCCACGGATGGTAATTCGGAGGAGGAGGAGGGGTGGGAGGAGGTATAGTAGGCCTTTGAGACCTGGACCGAGGTAGGCCCCGCAATTCTCTGCGTCGGCAGTATATGACCAGCCCCAGGGTCAGACTCGGTCCCAGCCTGCACCAAGTTAAGTGTAGTAGCGTTCTTATAAGTTTGGGATATGGCGGGTGAGGGGAATGTAAACAGATGCGCAAGAAGCGCATGATGCGCATGGAGCTGGCGTTCCGCTGCCAGGCGAGCTTTCGCCAATCCAAGCCCCTGTCTCTAGGCTACTCCCCAAACAGCACTTCTAAGAACCTTTTGTATAAGATCAAGTGTAGTAGCGTTCTTATAAGTTTAGGATATGCCGGGTGAGGGGAATGTAAACATCTGCGCAAGAAGCGCTGAAATAATATCCCTAAATGGTAAAAGTTTGCCAGTATATTTTGTGGATAACACAGCAGGGTGGCGACAAAGTTAACAACTTTGATGTGGAATCCATGAAAACAACCCAAATTTCTGCCTGACACACCTCGTTTGATAAAGGGACGATGTATGGAGGCAGCTATATGGACGACTTTTGGAGGTAGCAATGGAGACAACGTGTGGAGGCTGCTATGGAGACAATTTAATTTGGATAGTGCCTGTATGTGGCAGTCCCAAACATTTTTCAAACCAGAGGAGCAGGTAGGTGGCCCACCAGTAAAATGGGATAGATTGAGTGCCTGTATGTGGCAGTCCCAAAAATGTTTCAAACCAGAGGAGCAGGTAGGTGGCCCTCCAGTAAAATGGAATAGATTGAGTGCCTGTATGTGGCAGTCCCAAAAATTGTTCAAACCAGAGGAGCAGGTAGGTGGCCCTGCAGTAAAATGGAATAGATTGAGTGCCTGTATGTGGCAGTCCCAAAAATTGTTCAAACCAGAGGAGCAGGTAGGTGGCCCTGCAGTAAAATGGAATAGATTGAGTGCCTGTATGTGGCAGTCCCAAAAATGTTTCAAACCAGAGGAGCAGGTAGGTGGCCCTCCAGTAAAATGGAATAGATTGAGTGCCTGTATGTGGCAGTCCCAAAAATGTTTCAAACCAGAGGAGCAGGTAGGTGGCCCTGCAGTAAAATGGAATAGATTGAGTGCCTGTATGTGGCAGTCCCAAAAATTGTTCAAACCAGAGGAGCAGGTAGGTGGCCCTGCAGTAAAATGGAATAGATTGAGTGCCTGTATGTGGCAGTCCCAAAAATGTTTCAAACCAGAGGAGCAGGTAGGTGGCCCTCCAGTAAAATGGAATAGATTGAGTGCCTGTATGTGGCAGTCCCAAAAATGTTTCAAACCAGAGGAGCAGGTAGGTGGCCCTGCAGTAAAATGGAATAGATTGAGTGCCTGTATGTGGCAGTCCCAAAAATGTTTCAAACCAGAGGAGCAGGTAGGTGGCCCTCCAGTAAAATGGAATAGATTGAGTGCCTGTATGTGGCAGTCCCAAAAATTGTTCAAACCAGAGGAGCAGGTAGGTGGCCCTGCAGTAAAATGGAATAGATTGAGTGCCTGTATGTGGCAGTCCCAAAAATTGTTCAAACCAGAGGAGCAGGTAGGTGGCCCTGCAGTAAAATGGAATAGATTGAGTGCCTGTATGTGGCAGTCCCAAAAATGTTTCAAACCAGAGGAGCAGGTAGGTGGCCCTCCAGTAAAATGGAATAGATTGAGTGCCTGTATGTGGCAGTCCCAAAAATGTTTCAAACCAGAGGAGCAGGTAGGTGGCCCTGCAGTAAAATGGAATAGATTGAGTGCCTGTATGTGGCAGTCCCAAAAATGTTTCAAACCAGAGGAGCAGGTAGGTGGCCCTCCAGTAAAATGGAATAGATTGAGTGCCTGTATGTGGCAGTCCCAAAAATTGTTCAAACCAGAGGAGCAGGTAGGTGGCCCTGCAGTAAAATGGAATAGATTGAGTGCCTGTATGTGGCAGTCCCAAAAATTTTTTAAAACAGAGGACCGGGTAGGTGGCCCTCCAGAAAAATGGAATAGATTGAGTGCCTGTATGTGGCACTCACAAAAATTGTTTCAAACAGAGGACCGGGTAGGTGGCCCTCCAGAAAAATTAAATGCATGAAGTACTATAGCAAGAGCCAGTGGGCCCTGTCAAAAAATAGCCATTTTCCTCTGCTTTACTGTACAAAGAGGAGGAGAAGGAGGAAAATGAGGAGGAGGAGGAGGAGTGGATCAATTATTCAGGTTGAGCTTCCTTCACCTGGTGGAGATTGGAAATTCTGAGAAATCCAGCCTTTATTCATTTTAATAAGCGTCAGCCTGTCAGCGCTGTCAGTCGACAGGCGTGTACGCTTATCGGTGATGATGCCACCAGCTGCACTGAAAACCCGCTCGGACAAGACGCTAGCGGCAGGGCAGGCAAGAACCTCCAAGGCGTACAGCGCCAGTTCGTGCCACATGTCCAGCTTTGAAACCCAGTAGTTGTAGGGAGCTGTGTGATCATTTAGGACGATGGTATGGTCAGCTACGTACTCCCTCACCATCTTTCTGTAAAGATCAGCCCTACTCTGCCGAGACTGGGGACAGGTGACAGTGTCTTGCTGGGGTGACATAAAGCTGGCAAAAGCCTTGTAAAGCGTACCCTTGCCAGTGCTGGACAAGCTGCCTGCTCGCCTACTCTCCCTCGCTACTTGTCCCGCAGAACTACGCACTCTGCCGCTAGCGCTGTCAGAAGGGAAATACTGTTTCAGCTTGTGCACCAGGGCCTGCTGGTATTCATGCATTCTCACACTCCTTTCCTCTCCAGGGATGAGAGTGGGAAGATTTTGCTTGTACCGTGGGTCCAGGAGAGTGAACACCCAGTAATCGGTGCTGGAATAAATTCTTTGAACGCGAGGGTCACGGGATAGGCAGCCTAGCATGAAATCTGCCATATGCGCCAGAGTACCAACGCGTAAGAATTCACTCCCCTCACTGGCCTGACTGTCCATTTCCTCCTCCTCCAACTCCTCCAACTCCTCTTCTTCTGCCCATACACGCTGAACAGTGAAGGACTCAACAATGGTCCCCTCTTGTGTCTCGCCAACATTCTCCTCCTCATCCTCCTCCACCTCCACCTCCTCCGATATGCGCTGAGAAACAGACCTCAGGGTGCTTTGGCTATCAACAAGGGAATATTCTTCCCCCGTCTCTTGTGACGAGCGCAAAGCTTCCGACTTCATGCTGACCAGAGAGTTTTTCAACAGGCCAAGCAGCGGGATGGTGAGGCTGATGATGGCGGCATCGCCACTGACCATCTGTGTTGACTCCTCAAAGTTACTCAGCACCTGACAGATATCAGACATCCACGTCCACTCCTCATTGTAGACTTGAGGAAGCTGACTGACCTGACTACCAGTTCTGGTGGAAGTTGACATCTGGCAGTCTACAATCGCTCTGCGCTGCTGGTAAACTCTGGATAACATGGTCAGTGTTGAATTCCACCTCGTGGGCACGTCGCACAACAGTCGGTGAGCGGGCAGTTGGAGGCGGCGCTGCGCTGCCCTGAGAGTGGCAGCATCTGGGCTGGACTTCCTGAAATGCGCACAGATGCGGCGCACCTTCGTGAGCAAATCAGACAGATTGGGGTATGTCTTGAGGAAACGCTGCACTATCAGATTTAACACATGGGCCAGGCATGGCACATGTGTCAGTCTGCCGAGTTGCAGAGCCGCCACCAGGTTACGGCCGTTGTCACACACAACCATTCCCGGCTTGAGGTTCAGCGGTGCCAGCCACAGATCAGTCTGCGCCGTGATGCCCTGTAATAGCTCTTGGGCGGTGTGCCTTTTGTCGCCTAGGCTCAGCAGTTTGAGCACCGCCTGCTGTCGCTTAGCGACGGCACTGCTGCTGTGCCTAGAGCTACCGACTGATGGCGCCGTGCCCACGGATGGTAGTTCGGAGGAGGAGGTGGAGGAGGGGTGGGAGGAGGAGGAGGCATAGTAGGCCTGAAACACCTGGACCGAGGTAGGCCCCGCAATCCTCGGCGTCGGCAGTATATGAGCAGCCCCAGGGTCAGACTCGGTCCCAGCCTCCACCAAGTTAACCCAATGTGCCGTCAGCGATATATAGTGGCCCTGCCCGGCAGCACTCGTCCACGTGTCCGTGGTCAGGTGGACCTTGTCAGAAACGGCGTTGGTCAGGGCACGGATGATGTTGTCTGACACGTGCTGGTGCAGGGCTGGGACGGCACATCGGGAAAAGTAGTGGCGGCTGGGGACCGAATACCGAGGGGCGGCCGCCGCCATGAGGTTGCGAAAGGCCTCGGTCTCTACTAGCCTATAGGGCAGCATCTCCAGGCTAAGCAATCTGGAGATGTGCACATTAAGGGCTTGGGCGTGCGGGTGGGTTGCACTATATTTGCGTTTCCGCTCCAGCGTCTGGGGTATGGAGAGCTGAACGCTGGTGGATGCTGTGGAGGATCGTGGAGGCGACGATGGGGTTTTTGTGGCAGGGTCCTGGGCAGGGGGCTGACTAGCAGCTGACACAGGGGAAGGAGCAGTGGTGTGCACGGCCGGAGGTGAACGGGCTTGTTGCCACTGAGTGGTGTGCTTAGCATTCATATGCCTGCGCATACTGGTGGTAGTTAAGCTAGTAGTGGTGGAACCCCTGCTGAGCCTGGTTTGGCAAATGTTGCACACCACAGTCCGTCGGTCATCCGGTGTTTCCTTAAAGAACCTCCACACTTCTGAAGATCTAGCCCTCGCCGCAAGAGCCCTCACCACGGGAGCTTCACTAGTTGACAGTGGCGCTGATGCACCAGCTCTGGCCCTGCCTCTCCGTCTGGCCCCACCACTGCCTCTTCCAACCTGTTCAGGTCGAGGACTCTCCTCC
Source organism: Engystomops pustulosus (assembly GCF_040894005.1). Classification (NCBI taxonomy): domain Eukaryota; kingdom Metazoa; phylum Chordata; class Amphibia; order Anura; family Leptodactylidae; genus Engystomops; species Engystomops pustulosus. Next base: position 208,765,193 of record NC_092414.1, read on the forward strand.
GTCTCAGAAGCACTGTGTTCACCCGGCCTCTCAACCCAGCTTGGGTCTGTCACCTCATCATCCTCCGATCCCTCAGTCTGCTCCCCCCTCGGACTTCCTGCCCTGACAACAACTTCCCCACTGTCTGACAACCGTGTCTCCTCATCGTCGGACACCTCTTTACACACTTCCACTACGTCAAGAAGGTCATCATCACCCACAGACTGTGACTGGTGGAAAACCTGGGCATCGGAAAATTGCTCAGCAGCAACCGGACAAGTGGTTTGTGACTGTGGGAAGGGTCCAGAAAACAGTTCCTCAGAGTATGCCGGTTCAAATGCCAAATTTTCCTGGGAGGGGGCAGACTGGGGGGGAGGAGGCTGAGGTGCAGGAGCTGGAGGAGTGGCGATTTCGGTGACATGGGTGGACTGCGTGGAAGACTGACTGGTGGTGGACAAATTGCTCGAAGCATTGTCAGCAATCCACGACATCACCTGTTCGCACTGTTCTGGCCTCAACAGTGCTCTACCACGAGTCCCAGTAACTTCAGACATGAACCTAGGGAGTGTAGCTCTGCGGCGTTCCCCTGCTCCCTCATCAGCAGGTGGTGTCTCACCCCGCCCAGGACCACGGCCTCTGACCCCTGCAGTAGTTGGACGCCCACGTCCCCGCCCTCGTCCTCTACCCCTAGCCCTCGGGTTAAACATTTTTAAAATGAGAGTTATAACTTTATTTTTTTTTTTACTTTTTTTTGTTTTTTTTTGTGTTTTTTTTTTTTTTTTTGTGTTTTTTGTTTTTTTTTGAGTTTTTAAAACCAAACAATGCTATCCTATTGCTATGGCTATTTTCTAGCCAAGTATCAAAGGAAGCACAGTACTATGCCAGATGAGATGACACTGAGTTATTGCCTAATAGAAATCCAACCCCTACTGAATTTTGCCACTTCAGCCTTTGCTATGGATATGTGCGCCACTAAGCGCAGAACACAGCGGTCGCAAGTCTCACTACAAATTGCTCAGAATTGGCAAGTACATGCACTGCAGAAACTACAGTCACCAGCAGATCAACCAGAAATCAAATATATAGAACGCTACTGTAGGCTTCAAGAAGCTGTTTGTATTCTCCTATGGCTATTTTCTAGCCAAGTATCAAAGGAAGCACAGTACTATGCCAGATGAGATGACACTGAGTTATTGCCTAATAGAAATCCAACCCCTACTGAATTTTGCCACTTCAGCCTTTGCTATGGATATGTGCGCCACTAAGCGCAGAACACAGCGGTCGCAAGTCCCACTACAAATTGCTCAGAATTGGCAAGTACATGCACTGCAGAAACTACAGTCACCAGCAGATCAACCAGAAATCAAATATATAGAACGCTACTGTAGGCTTCAAGAAGCTGTTTGTATTCTCCTATGGCTATTTTCTAGCCAAGTATCAAAGGAAGCACAGTACTATGCCAGATGAGATGACACTGAGTTATTGCCTAATAGAAATCCAACCCCTACTGAATTTTGCCACTTCAGCCTTTGCTATGGATATGTGCGCCACTAAGCGCAGAACACAGCGGTCGCAAGTCCCACTACAAATTGCTCAGAATTGGCAAGTACATGCACTGCAGAAACTACAGTCACCAGCAGATCAACCAGAAATCAAATATATAGAACGCTACTGTAGGCTTCAAGAAGCTGTTTGTATTCTCCTATGGCTATTTTCTAGCCAAGTATCAAAGGAAGCACAGTACTATGCCAGATGAGATGACACTGAGTTATTGCCTAATAGAAATCCAACCCCTACTGAATTTTCCCACTTCGGTCTTTGCTATGGATATGTGTGCCACTAAGAGCTAAACACAACGGTAGCAAGTCCCCCTGCTAATTCCTCACAAAATGGTAAAAGATGCAAATTAAAATAAAAAAAGTAGAACGTTATTGTAGCCCTAAGAAGGGCTGTTGGGTTCTTTGAGAATCACTCCTGCCTAACAGTAAGCTAATAGAACACCCTAACGCTTTCCCTGAGCAGCAGCAGCTCTCTCCCTAGCGGCATCCAGAGACAGAATGATCCGAGCAGCGCGGCCAGCGGCTAGTCTATCCCAGGGTCACCTGATCTGGCCAGCCAACCACTGCTATCGACGTGTAAGGGTACCACGTCATGCTGGGTGGAGTGCAGAGTCTCCTGGCTTGTGATTGGCTCTGTTTCTGGCCGCCAAAAAGCAAAACGGCGGGAGCTGCCATTTTCTCGAGCGGGCGAAGTATTCGTCCGAGTAACGAGCAGTTTCGAGTACCCTAATGCTCGACCGAGCATCAAGCTCGGACGAGCATGTTCGCTCATCTCTAGAGAAGACCCCACGCGTATCGCTAGTCGCCTAGCTTCCCCCTAAGGAATCTTGGGTTTTTTCCCCCCAGACTTTGTATATTTGTACACTTAGTCAAACCGCACCTTGGTTTTGGGACATAGCAAGGTTTTTTCCAACTGATTCATTATCGTACATTGCCTTACACTTGTGCAGAGGAAGGGGTTCTCTGCAGGTAGGGGGGAGCTGGTGGTGTGCAGAGCAACCAGCACTATCATATGCTGGGTTGCTCTGCCTGTTGTATTTGTGTGCTTTGCACACTTTTTAATGGTTTTTATTGCTGTTTGTTCTTGCTGTGCTCTTTTTGCATTATCAATAAAATTGTATATCTTTGGTCATATAGCGTACATCTGTGTTCATTTATAATTTTAGTAGTTTTTGCTACAGCTTTGGCCGTCATTGTATGCTTTTTACTTTAGTTGTGCCGATCCCAGCCTCTAATCCTACTTTGTGCTGCTCGTCCTATTAAATCCATTTAGTTTCACACACGTGAATCCAGTGAACACTATACAGTGCACATACAGGATGTACATAGTGACAGCCTGGCAGCTCCATCACATGGAGGAGCAGAGAACATGTAATAAGTGGAAGAAATCATAAGTAAACCAGTTACATGAAGTATATAAGCTGTGTTGTATGCCCACTAAGGGTTAATAACTTATCTGCACAGAGCTGATACTGCCAATGGAAAAGTGGGGGAAAGGAGCAGCATGAGGTACATAGTGTGACAGAGAAAGTTCTGTAGAATAAGACTGGGGTGGATGGACTTATAGGGAAGAGGAGAGAACTTGTACCTCACTATTCTGTGCAGGAGACATCTATATCCACTGTTCGGAACACATCTAGCACTGCTACATACACAGAGAGAGCTCTTTCACATGTCAGTACAGACTCATCTGGGCTTATCAGCACAGAGAGAGGAAGCAGCTACTACAGTTCTGAGGTAATCTAAGGGGTATAGCAAAAAAAACTGCTGGATTTTGGTAACAAAGTTAATTGGCAAAGTTGTTTTACATCCCAAGAGTTGTTGAGTTGTAGAAAGAAAAAATCTTTAGGCCCTAAGGTGTTTCCATAAACTGCCCTATATTGCTCACATATACATGGCCTTTGTAAATACACAACCCCACAGTGACTGCGATTGTTTCTTATTTCTATTTCTATGACCCTTATTGACATATTAGTTCCAATGGCCCATAGCCTTCCATGTATCTTTATTATCTCCCTTTCTCTTGGTCTTTTCCGGGCTAGACTAGACTTGAATACTTGGCCCCTCACCTTCGGTTACCATTAAATGTTTCTCTTTCTCTTCATCCTACTTTATCTTAAACTCACTTTTACTAGCACTAACAACACAGCCTCCCTGTCTAAATAGATGTGAGAGATGAACGACGCAGTTAACGGTTCACCAACCAGCTAAAAGGTAGGAAGGTTTTAGTACAAAATCAATATAAAGATCGGTCTACACAGTGAAAACTGAGGAAAGTTGAAAATACAAATCAAACAAGAAGAATACAGGCTCACCTTAGCAACCTTTAGTAACAATGTTACCAGGGAGATACTATAAAACCTATTTTGCACAGACTAAGCAAAACGAGTAGTAGAAAATTAGCTTTAAGCTCCTTTCTTGCTTGTAATAATTTATATTTTGCTTGTGAGTACTCTGGCTCCCTCCGTACTTACCAGACTTCTATCTTTCAGGCTCACTGCGTATGTGGTCAAAGTATTTTCCATGGCTAAACGTCTGATCGATTTTAACAGAGATAATATATGCAAACCAGTGAGGTGGCTGATTGAAAAAACGCAAAATAAAGAAGGGAAATTCAGAGAGGATTCATTCGTCTCCCAAGAGGAATTGGGGGTATGTGTGCTCCGCCAGAACTGAACCTTATAGAAAATGTGTGAAATGTCTTGACAAAGTTTTAATGCAACTTAACATGTGAAAACTCAACAATAAATAAGTAGCTACAAAAGGTAAAAACAAAATAATAGAACGAGGTAACACATGTCATCCACATTTTGCTTGAAGCAGTTACCGTATATACTCGAGTATATGCCGACCCACGTATAAACCGAGGCCCCTAATTTTACCACAAAAACCTGGTAAAACCTATACATTTTTTACTCGAGTATAAGCTGAGTATGGGTGTTCAGCACATTTTTTGGTGCTTAACAACTAGGCTTATACTCGAGTATTTATGTATGTATTTCAGTAGTAGTGAAGAGCCCAATTGAGTTGGTGGGACTGACTTATGTGATTTTTTTTTAAGCACATAGAGTTACGTAGACATTAAAAATGTAAGGTCTAAAAATATTGATGACCTTTCTAAAGAATCAGACTGGTGATACTTCTAGATGTTTGGAGACCAGATACCAGTTAATAGTAGGCTGAAGTAGTGCAGATAACACGAACTGGCCACACAAACTGGGACATTTCAATGCTGCCGTTGACTTGCATTGTGCACGGTTACGGTACTACCGGCCATGTCTGAGTGGCCTTCCGGCACCCTCCCATCTCCAATATGCCGCAAACTTCTTCCAGTTTATGACCAGAGTTCTTAGACACAAATCCGTCTGCAGATGATTGTTAATATTCTTAGAAACTATTTTGTATCCCTATTTTTTTTTTTCACATAGGAGGGTATAAGAGAAGGTGCCAAGGAGCTGGATTCCAGTCTCACCGCCTTTGTCCTGGTCGCCCTCCTAGAAAGTGAAGAACACTGTAAAGATAAAATTTCTGTAAGTTTTCCTGTTCAATATAACACAAGTCGCCTCTTCTTCACTTTAATATCTACTTATATAACAGTTATGATGATACAATCTTTTTACAGATTGCACCGGTTACCAGATCCCACATAATAAGAGAGCTAATAGCCTCTATTGTAACTTTTTTTTTATAGCTAAACAAACTTAAAAAGTAAAATTTTATAACAATTGCATCCTCTTTGCCTATTTCAATTAGGGCAAGGTCATTAATCCTAGACCTCCCATTATTGACATGTGAAACTCCTACCAAGTATATTAGACCAACATAGAATGGAGTCGTTGGGGCACATGTATCATAGTTTGGTCTCTCTGAGGTGAATTTTAGAGACATTTGGCGGTTAGTTTTTGCACCTTATGTATAATCCTGTCTTTTTACTTGTGATACATGTTCAGTTTTTCCTATCCTAGCAGGAGCAAATTCTGGCTTCTTTTTGAGACTTTTTATTGCAAATGTCTCAAATCCACATGGACACAAGCCACGTGAGGGGGTTATATACAGGAGAGGATACAAGCCATGTGAGGGGTTATATACAGGAGAGGATAAAAGCCATGTGAGGGGGTTATATACAGGAGAGGATACAAGCCATGTGAGGGGGTTATATACAGGAGAGGATACAAGCCATGTGAGGGGTTATATACAGAAGAGGACAAAAGCCATGTGAGGGGGTTATATACAGGAGAGGATACAAGCCATGTGAGGGTTTATATACAGGAGAGGATACAAGCCATGTGAGGGGGTTATATACAGGAGAGTATACAAGCCATGAGAGGGGGTTATACACAGGAGAGGACACAAGCCATGTGAGGGGGTTATATACAGGAGAGGATACAAGCCACGTGAGGGGTTTATATACAGGAGAGGACACAAGCCATGTGATGGGGGTTATATACAGGAGAGGAAACAAGCCACGTGGGGGGGGGGGGGGGTTATATACAGGAGAGGATACAAGCCATGTGAGGAGTTATATACAGGAGAGGATACAAGCCATGTGAGGGGTTATATACAGGAGAGGACACAAGCCATGTGAGGGGGTTATATACCGGAGAGGATACAAGCCATGTGAGGGGGTTATATACCGGAGAGGATACAAGCCATGTCAGGGGTTATATACAGGAGAGGATACAAGCCATGTGAGGAGTTATACACAGGAGAGGATACAAGCCATGTCAGGGGTTATATACAGGAGAGGATACAAGCCATGTGAGGAGTTATATACAGGAGAGGATACAAGCCATGTGAGGGGTTATATACAGGAGAGGACACAAGCCATGTGAGGGGGTTATATACCGGAGAGGATACAAGCCATGTGAGGGGGTTATATACCGGAGAGGATACAAGCCATGTGAGGGGGTTATATACAAGAGAGGACACAAGCCACGTGAGGGGGTTATATACAGGAGAGGATACAAGCCATGTGAGGGTTTATATACAGGAGAGGGTACAAGCCACGTGAGGGTTTATATACAGGAGAGGATACAAGCCACGTGAGGGGGTTATATACAGGAGAGTATACAAGCCATAAGAGGGGGTTATACACAGGAGAGGACACAAGCCATGTGAGGGGGTTATATACAGGAGAGGATACAAGCCATGCGAGGGGATATATACAGGAGAGGACACAAGCCATGTGAGGTGTTATATACAGGAGAGGAAACAAGCCACGTGGGGGGGGGGGGGTTATATACAGGAGAGGATACAAGCCATGTCAGGGGTTATATACAGGAGAGGATACAAGCCATGTGAGGAGTTATATACAGGAGAGGATACAAGCCATGTGAGGGGTTATATACAGGAGAGGATACAAGCCATGTGAGGGGTTATATACAGGAGAGGACACAAGCCATGTGAGGGGGTTATATACAGGAGAAGACACAAACCATGTGAGGGGTTATATACAGGAGAGGATGCAAGCCATGTGAGGGGGTTATATACCGGAGAGGATACAAGCCATGTGAGGGGGTTATATACAGGAGAGGATACTAGCCATGTTGAGAGGGTTATATACAGGAGAGGACACAAGCCATGTGAGGGGTTATATATGGGAGAGGATACAAGCCATGTGAGGGGGATATATGCAGGAGACGATACAAGCCATGTGAGGGGGTTATATACAGGAGAGGACACAAGCCATGTGAGGGGTTATATACAGGTGAGGATACAAGCCATGTGAGGGGTTATATACAGGAGAGGATACAAGCCATGGGAGGGGTTATATACAGGAGAGGACACAAGCCATGTGAGGGGTTATATACAGGAGAGCATACAAGCCATGTGAGGGGTTATATACAGGAGAGGATACAAGCCATGTGAGGAGGTTATATACAGGAGAGGACACAAGTTATGTGAGGGGGTTACATACAGGAGAGGATACAAGCCATGTAAGGGGGTTATATACAGGAGAGGACACAAGCCATGTGAGGGGTTATATGCAGGAGAGGATACAAGCCATGTGAAGGGGTTATATACAGGAGAGGACACAAGCCATGTGAGGAGGTTATATACAGGAGTGGACACAAGCCATGTGAGGGTTTATATACAAGAGAGGATAAAAGCCATGTGAGGGGGTTATATACAGGAGAGGATACAAGCCATGTGAGGGATTATATACAGGAGAGGATACAAGCCAAGTCAGGGGGTTATATACAGGAGAGGACACAATCCACATGAGGGGTTATATACAGGAGAGGATACAAGCCATGTGAGGGGTTATATACAGGAGAGGACACAAGCCACGTGAGGAGTTATATACAGGAGAGGATACAAGCCATGTGAGGGGTTATATACAGGAGAGGATACAAGCCATGTGAGGGGGTTATATACAGGAGAGGATACAAGCCATGTGAGGTGTTATATACAGGAGAGGATTCTAGCCATGTGAGGGGTTATATACAGGAGAGGATACAAGCCATGTGAGGAGGTTATATACAGGAGAGGACACAAGCCATGTGAGGAGGTTATATACAGGAGAGGACACAAGCCATGTGAGGGGGTTATATACAGGAGAGGATACAAGCCATGTGAGGTGTTATATACAGGAGAGGATTCTAGCCATGTGAGGGGTTATATACAGGAGAGGATACAAGCCATGTGAGGGGTTATATACAGGAGAGGACACAAACCATGTGAGGGGTTATATACAGGAGAGGATACAAGCCAAGTGAGGGGGTTATATACAGGAGAGGACACAATCCACATGAGGGGTTATATACAGGAGAGGATACAAGCCATGTGAGGGGTTATATACAGGAGAGGACACAAGCCACGTGAGGAGTTATATACAGGAGAGGATACAAGCCATGTAAGGGGTTATATACAGGAGAGGATACAAGCCATGTGAGGGGTTATATACAGGAGAGGACACAAACCATGTGAGGGGTTATATACAGGAGAGGATACAAGCCATGTGAGGGGTTATATACAGGAGAGGATACAAGCCATGTGATGGGTTATATACAGGAGAGGATACAAGCCATGTGAGGGAGTATATACAGGAGAGGATTCAAGCCATGTGAGGAGGTTATATACAGGAGAGGACACAAGCCATGTGAGGGGGTTATATACAGGAGAGGATACAAGCCATGTGAGGGAGTATATACAGGAGAGGACACAATCCACGTTAGGGGTTATATACAGGAGAGGATACAAGCCACGTGAGGGGTTATATACAGGAGTGGGCACTACTGTTAATTAGCAATTTAACATGTGCATTTTTTAATGCATTTTGAAACCTATTACAACAGCTGAGGAGAATTGATTTTCCTATTTACATTACTGTTAACATTTGAATTGACAAAACGCATAGTAAATGCTATGTTAAAACATGCGTTAATGTGGCGTTTATATTGCGTTTTGTAAATGCAAATGTTAACAGTAATGAAATAAGGCAAATCCCCTCTCCTCAGCTGTTGTAATTAGTTTCAAAATGCATTAAAAACGCAATTAAACGTGTGACCTCACCCTTAGAAGTAACCAATAAAAAAAAATGCAAAAATTAAAAAAATATTGACAAAAGAGGTTACTGTTCAAAATGTTAAACATTTCAGGCATGTGAAATAATTCCAATTTATATGTTAAAATCGAGTCCATGAAAAAAAAAATCCTTTGCACCTCCCCTGGACAAGGTGCATAATTGCACCAAAATTGGCGCAAAAGTGGCGCAAAAACGGCAAAATGTCGCACGGAACATCTGGAAAACAAAGATACATAAGGCACACTGCACAAGGTGCAGACCAAGGCGTAATTGAAAAAGAGTTAAAAGTTGCAAAAATGGCGCAAAAAACGGCAAAATTAGACAATTTGGCTAGCTGAAACTATGCTACATGTGCCCCATAGATATACAATGATAAAATAGCACATCTTTATTGTAATATCTAAAATATGTGAGCAATAAAAGTTTTCAAGATTCCAATACAAAAATGGCCATCAGACGGGTGAGTCATCGGAATAGTATCAGGGAAACGTTTAGAGGGAACACAAAGGTTCAGCAAGTTATGTATAACAAGGGATTTTCACACCACACATATAAGATAAGATAAGATAATCCTTTATTAGTCCCACAGTGGGGAAATTCACAGCGTTACAGCAGCAGAGAGGGTACAGAGAGTGAAGTACAAACTATGACAACAATAATATTAGGGATAAATGAACAAAAAGAAAAGGGGGATAAAAAGACAAAAAAGAGACAAGCAATGATCGGCAGTTTGATGTTCAGTCTGTGGATGGGACTTGCAGGGACTGGTTATGTGTGGGGGGGGGTTGCAGGTTACTTCTGTTTGTTGAACAGCCTGATGGCAGCGGGGAGGAATGACTTACGATAACGCTCCCTCTCACACTTGGGGTGAAGCAGTCGGTCACTGAATGTGCTCCCCAATGCCACCACAGTCTCATGCAAGGGATGGGAGCTATTCTCCAGAATAGACATCACCTTACCCAGTGTCCTCCTCTCAGCTACCACCTGCACTGTGTCACCAGGACCCCCCAGGACAGAGCTGGCTTTCCTAATCAGTTTGCCCAGTCTGCTCCTCTCCCTAGCTGAGATGCTGGGAGATTATAGGGGCAGATTTACTTACCCGGTCCATTCGCGATCCAGCCTCGGGTTCTCTGTCGAGGATTCGGGTCTTTCAGCGATCCACTAAGGTAGTGCGCCCGATGTCCACCAGGTGTCGCTGCTGCGCTGAAGTCCGCTGGAGTTGGCTGCAGTTCACCGTCCTATCTCGGGTGCAGGTAAGCGCGTGTCAAGCGACACATTTTTTTAAAAAATTCCTCTTTTTTTCCGAATCTGTCTGGTTTTCCGATGGCCACTACCCCGATTTCCGTCGCGTGCATGCCGGCGCCGAAGCGCCACAATCCGATCCCGTGTGCCAAAAACTTGTGGCAATTCGCCGCAAATCGGTTGCGAAAAATTGCGATTCGGGCCCTTAGTAAATGACCCCCATAGAGCAAGACGATCCCACTCTCTGTGCTTCTAATATATCTAATCTCATGTCATAGTATACAAACATTGCACGATTATAGCTCCCTTACCCATGTTCAGCGACCGCACCGCCAGGTGCCCTGATGCACGTTTCGCGGATTGCTTCCTCAGGAAGCCAAAAGGAACCAATGTGACCCAATTTCCCCTTAAACATTAATTTTATTTGTATTACTTCAAAACTGCCACTAATATAAAATACCAGCCAATCACATTTAGTATAGTAGTGTGTAACAGGAAGTGATGACACTCCTTAGTAAGAGAGCTGGACGCGCATTCATACAATTTTGCATTCATTGGGATATAGGGGCAGATTTACTTACCAGGTCCATTCGCGATCCAGCGGCGCATTCTCTGCGGTGGATTCGGGTCCATCCGGGATTCACTAAGGCAGTTCCTCCGACATCCATCAGGTGTCGCTGCTGCGCTGAAGAGCATCGGAACGCACTGAAGTTCACCAAACCATCGTGGGTGAAGGTAAGCGCGTGCCGAGCAACCTTTTTTGTTTTAAAATGCGGCAGTTTTTCCGAATTCGTCAGGTTTTTTTACGGCCACGCCCCCCGATTTCCCTATTTCCGTCGTGTGCATGCCGGCGCCGATGCGACACACTCCGATCGCATGCAATGAAATCCCGGGGAAAACCTACCCCTGTGATGTCATGCACTTACAAGGTATTAAATAATACGTAACACGAGTGCCGGGCACATTTACCCCCGGGACTCTTGATGACACCAAGTGTTGGCGAAACATGACAGATGGGGCTAAAATTTGTTGTTATTTTAATAATTCAGCCAAGTATCTAGTTGACAATGACTCTCCCTTGTTAGTTCTGTGGATCGCTACCCCAAGCTTCTAGGCAACTGGATATTTCCAAATATTCCCCCCCCCAGATGTAGGGAGGAACTGGTTAGTAGATAAAGGTGGACAATAGATCGCTGACCATTAGGGTCTAGTTATGAGTTGTTTGTGTAATATTACACCTCTGATGAACCACTATGAAAAGTATAGCGGGGAAACGCGTTCTCCCGAAATGTAAACAACAACTTAGCAAACAAAGGAAATGTTGATGTATTTCAGGAGTAGTGAAGAGCCCAATTGAGTTGGTGGGACTGACTTACGTGATGCATGGAGTGGAACAATGAAATTCTGACCTGGATGTCACAGGGTTAATACTTTACTCAAATATAAACCAAATGCCCAAAAGGGCTCAATTTACCCTCTTTATCACTAAGACTTAACTTTTATTAGAAATAGATTAGGCCCATACAGTATGAGAGCTGGAGGGGGGCGGCACGGTGCCTTGCAGCGCTGGGGTCCTGGTTTCAAGCCCCACCCAGGTCAACATCTGCAAAGAGATTGTATGTTCTCTCCGTGTTTGCGTGATTGTATGTTCACTCCAAAACATACTTGTAGGTTCATTAGATTGTGAGCCCCATGGGGACAAGGACTGATTTTTCAAATTACCCTTTCACATTATCTCTATTTGGGTTGGGGGTACACAACCTTTCTCCTACATTACCTATATACACCCTTATCACTTCATCAGTGTGCCGCTAATTCATTCTCATTTATGTTATAGTTTGCCTTTACATAAAGTAGCCGGTGCTAGCTCTTAGTGATATTGCGAGTAGATGCACACTAGCTACTACTGCACTTCCTATCTATTCCTAAACCTGAGTAGCCCCCCCCCCCCCTCCACATGTTTCGCCACCTAAAATGACATTCTCAAGGGTATTGAGGCTATAAAGGTGATCATTTTGAATCACCATTGGGGAAAAAGAGCTTTATTCATTTTAATAATTTATAATGAACTTAGTTATGATAAAATTTGATAAAATTATGATAAAATTTAGTTGTGATAAAGAGGGTAAAACTTGCCCTTTTGGTTTATACTTTGTGAATTTGTCTCTCAATTCTGTGTATGAGCACCGGGCACATCTCCGTCCATATTGACTTAGAAATGTATCTTCATCCTTCCTATCCTGTAACCTGGAGCAGGTGGAGGTCGATTACCAGAGGGGACGATCAGCCGCCATGCATATCTTTTCTCAAGACGCTGACTTATGCAAGAGTCTCAATTGGCTTCCTGTATTAACTTTACTGTATTACACCAGGGTTTGTTTCCTCTTGTGCTCTGTCGCACATTATTTTTATGCAACTGGAGGATCTATCCATTGGATTTGGGAAACTGCGTCCACTTGTAACATTACATCAACTTTAACATAACGGTGGTCACACGGGCTAATACTTTCTATTCTAGACTATAATACATAATACACAAGCCCCAAATAGTGGAACATATACAAAACAATTTATAAAACCTTGATGTTCAGAATACTAACTATTTCTTATCATTTCTCTCTGGATACAGAATCTAACTTTATGCATCGGAAACGCCACAGACTATTTAAATAATACGTATCTTTCCTTGGAGACGCCCTACTCCATAGCCCTCACCTCCTACGCGTTGGCTAAGGCCGGCAAACTGCAGAACACCACGAAACTCATGGAAGCAGCTGCAGGTGGGGAACCGGAAATTACACAACTATATATAGATCTAAGTTAATTATGGAATAAGCATTTACTCCGTGTGTGTTTTTATATGTTCCTTATATTATAATTAGAATTCAGTTATTGTAGATATTATGACCGATGTGATTGATATTATTATTATTATTATTATTGCATTTATTGGGTTTTCTTTGTCTCATTTTTTCCAGATAACAACCACTGGAAGGAACCAGACTCCCGCATGTTATCTCTGGAGGCCACCTCTTACGCTCTTCTTACACTTTTGAAGATGAAAGACTTTGAGAAAGCTGGAGTGCTGGTGAAATGGATCACTGAGCAGAGATACTACGGCGAAGTTTGGGGATCAACGCAGGTTTGTCATCTGATTCAATGGTAAATGCTGTATGTTGAATTATAGAATACAGTGAAGCATTTCTGAGATCACTCTTGGGCTACTTTACCCAGAGCCAATCAGGGAAAGTGATATTATGGACTTATGAATATTGATGAGTGGACCTGTTCAGGTTGGCCGAGTTCAACCAAAGCTCCATCAGAGGTGTTTCTATGTTACCCTATCCGAAAACCTGCCGGTAACACCTGCGATCGGTGCTGGCACCAATCTAGGGTATTAACATACCAGTGGCATGTAAAGAGACAAGTCCGCTCACCTCTATTTAACACATTCACAATCAGTGCCAACACTAATTAGGGGTGTTACTGCAGGGGGTAAACCTGGACATCAAACCCAAACTTCTGGCTGAACCATAATGTTTGCTATGGACCGAAATACTTATAACTACTTGTTAATACATATAAACATCTTTATTCCAGTAAGACACAACAACACATTGTAAGCTCAGTCATCCTCAGAAGACTGGTTGCTTTCCCCACAGGAGAGGTCCTTATTTGTAAGAGATTCCACTCTGGAACAGAACCCTACACAAAAAGACAATGGGGCAGATTTACTTACCCGGCCCATTTGCGATCCAGCGGCGCCTTCTCTGCGGTGGATTCGGGTCTGGCCGGGATTCACTAAGGCAGTTCCTCCGCCGTCCACCAGGTGGCGCTGCTGCGCTGAAAACCATCGGAACGCACTGGAGTTCACCGAGGCCGGCTGAGTGAAGGTAAGTGCAAGCTCCGCGACAGATTTTCCGTTTTTAAATGCGGCGGTTTTTCCGAATCCGTCGGGTTTTCGTTCGGCCATGCCCCTGATTTCTGTCGCGTGCATGCCGGCGCTGATGAGCCACAATCCAATCGCGTGCGCCAAAATCCCGGGCCAATACAGGGAAAATCGGCGCAAATCGGAAATATTCGGGTAACACGTCGGGAAAATGTGAATCGGGCCCTTAGTAAATGACCCCCAATCAGTGACACTTACCATACGCGGTGCCAATTTTGTCCAGAGAAATCTAATTGGAACTATCAAAGCTCTGACCGTGAGAAACAGAAGAGGGTTGGAAGACGTCATACTCGTACCAAATAAATAATTGTGGAAATTCATGATCTTTTTTATTAGAAAACATTGCAATTTTGCATTTTACATATTTTTTGGTATTCTGTTTTTTTCAGCAAAAAAAAGTATATACACATTTTAGAATAGAAACTTTCTCCTTAAAACAAGATCATTGTCCTACAGTATGTGCTAATGTTTGGTTGGAGTATTGACCACATCTATAACCCCTGTCTTCCAGTCTACTATGATGCAGTTTGAAGCCCTTGCTCAGTATCACATAGACGTGCCGACATACAAAGACTTGAACATGGATGTCTCCTTCACTCTTCCTGGGAGATCCCAGTCTATAGTTCATCGTCTGGACCTGGGTAACGCCTTGTTGGCCCGAACAGAGCAGGTAAAGATCCAGGGTGTGATGGGTTCATTAGCTACAAAATCCTCACCATGGGTTTGGGGAAAAAAATTCTGCATTCTTTATTCATCTTTTTCATTGCAGACATCTGTGGTTGGAAATTTTACAGTCACCGCAAAAGGAAAAGGTCAAGGCACATTGAGGGTAAGAGAAGAATGTATTTTCTAATGTTTAAATATCGATGCCTGATTATTTTTGGCTTTTAAAGGAGTTTTCCTAGAATCCTTAATACCCCATGAGATAGGTACAGGAGTGCTAAAATATATACTGCTCTGGCCAATCAGTGGCCACCTTAGACCACAGGATGTGACTTCAGAATATCCTAGTCTATGGAGGCCACTCATTGACCAAATCAGGTCCCATAATCCATTTATGGCCAAGCCAAAGATCGTAAGGCTTGAAGTGGGTACCACTGTTAAGGCCAATGGCTCCTTTTTCATGATTGTGGCCTAACAACCACCACTTAATTCATTCTTGTACATCTCCATACCATCCATATGAATAGTGTTGAGCTGCAATTCCCGAGCATGCACAGTTGTCTCAGCATTGCAGCCCGATGAACATTACTGAGGCGATCAGATTGCCAAGATTCAGACATCACCGGCTCTCTGACTGGAGAGTGGATGAAGGAGGCGGGCAGTAAGTATGGATGTGGCTATGCATAGTTAACAGATGACAAAGCCCGGAGGTGCCCTGGTGATGTGACCTAGAGCCCCTCACAGAAACGAAAAAAGCGGGACTAGCACACCTAAGATAAGTATAATGAGGGTCAAGGCTATACATATAAACTATGGAACTCACAAGAAAACAGAAGTATGCCACAAGACCAAAAAAATAAAGTATAAACAACTTTTATTGATATGAATTACACCACAACACAAAAAAACCATAAAAACAACACACAAACAAACAATCCAGCAAGGGGACCTAGCATGTGATAGTGCTGGTCACTCCTACAAACCCCCAGCTCCCCCTCCTGAGATAACACCCCCCTAGCCACACAAAATCCAGAAATGTATCTTATAGTGGATGAAATATCCAGTGTATGTGGTCAAAGCTCATATTCCCGGGAGAATCAACAAAAAGTAAACCAGCAATCCTCCAATAGAACAATCTATAAGCAAGTGCAATGAGGTATATGTACAAGATGGATCCACATATCTACCTGCTGCAACCGGGATGAACGCAAAGGGGAGGTGAGGGGAAGCTGGGGCACACAGCCCCACGCGTATTGCCACCCAACTGGCTTCCTCAGAGGTTTATGTTTGTGTTTTTGTTTTATGTTCACACTTTTAAATGTTTTTATGGTAGTCTGAGTACCTAGAGCCCCTCAGACTCATTGCATACTTTTAAAAGCTTTTTTATTTTTAAAACAAGAGCATAACTAGCTAAAAGAAGAGTAGATCCCGCTAGAGGGGGCACACACCTGCATGTAAGTGTGCCTGGTTTACAATCCTCGATCCTGGGGCTAGATTTCCTTTAACGTGTGTAATTCTATTTTACCACCAGGTCTTATCTGTTTACTATGCTGTGGAGACAGAGAAGGAGAAAAAATGCAACAATTTTGACCTGTCTGTGACCATAAAGGAGGAACCTGATGGTAAGATACTCGCCTAGTGTTATT
Source organism: Engystomops pustulosus (assembly GCF_040894005.1). Taxonomy (NCBI): domain Eukaryota; kingdom Metazoa; phylum Chordata; class Amphibia; order Anura; family Leptodactylidae; genus Engystomops; species Engystomops pustulosus. The sequence goes on from NC_092414.1 coordinate 208,781,759, forward strand.
TGCAGTTTTCTTTTCTTTGATTTTATAGTAGAGAGAGTGATGTAGAGATGGATAGAGAGAATGGCCCACGCACACGACAAACTTTAATGCAAATACAATTGCAAGATCGGAGAGGAAGTCAGGGTCACGGATCAGTATTGAGAACAATAGATTTGGATACTTGGATAATGTTATCAGAAAGGTCAACCAGAACGCAACACAAGAAAAGTCGTCTTAATCAGAAAATCTATTGACCAGAGTAATAAAAATCGGAAAGAAAAACAAGGCTTTGCACCTAGAAAGTGAAGCTTGAGTAGGACATGTAATTTTTTTCTCACTTCAGCGACTTCCCCTTTAAATGCTTGTAATTTTTATTTATAATTTCCCAAACAGCCAAGAGACCTGAAGGGGCCAAGTCCACTGTGTCCATGACTATTTGTACAAGGTATGAGCTATAATGTGTTAAATTGAATATGTTCTATTCTTGTATAAGGGGCTACATGCTGCGTACAGAAAATTGCCAATGATACAGTGAGACACAAAAGTAATTGTGCGACATCGCTCCCTAATGGACAATGATCCGCTTTTGGCTCTTTGTGATCATTTGCAAAGATTCCCCTTCTCGTAGAGCATTATGTAAATCTCCAGTGCTGGGACTTTTCCTGTTATCCACCATTGATGACCTGAAAGTTTACAAACTAAAGACTGATCAAATGTTACAATGTGGTGTGTACCCTATTACAGGGTTACAACAATTTTCTCAATTACTCCAACCCTTCTCCATGGGGGCATTTATTATTGACTTTCAGACAGAAAACTGGAAGATTGTTTTGGTGGAAACTTTAGCACACTTCCTGCGCCACCCTGGATCCAAATTGATGAATGCCCCACCATGAATCTGAGTAAACGGCACCAATTGTAATCCATAAGGAGAAAATACCACTACAGCTTACCCCTCTTCTTATTTACTGTTCCTGTGAAAGATGTTTGCCACAGTGCGGAGTATCAAAGAATGGCTGGACTCCAAAAATAGAAGCATAAATCCAAAAGAGGACAAGAAAATTGAGCACTGTGTGAAAACATTTTTCAAGCTTTATTCTTCCATTGTGAATAGTTACATAAAATTAGCACGTTTTACTGACAAGCTTCGAGCCGTTAGATGGCCCTGAGTCGTAGCCTTAGTCGAATTGGAAGAATAAAGCTTGAAAACTTTTTCATACTGCGCTGCATTTTCTTGTCCTTTATTTTCGATTTAAAATTCCCAAACATCCCAAATTTCCAATGTCACTAGACAGGGTAGTCATGTCCCCTCGTAGTCGTCTCTTTTTCAGACTAAATAAATCTAGTTGTTTTAATCTTTCCTCATAACTAAAACCCTCCATACCCCTTATCATTTTTGTGGCTCTACGTTGAACCCTCTCCAGCTCCAGGTCATCCTTTTTATGGACCGTTGCCCAGAACTGGACGGCATATTCCAGGTGAGGCGAACCAATGCCTTATACAGGTGTAATATTACATCCCTATCACGAGAGTCCATACCACTTTTGATCCTACTGGCTTTAGAGGCAGCTGATTGACAACTTCAACATTAATGTCACAATGTTCGTTGAGATGTAGGTGCCAGGTCTTTTCATCACACCAAATCCAAAAAGATAATGGGGCACATTTACTAAGGGTCTGTTTGATGCATTTCCATCAGGTTTCCCGACTATTTCTGATTTGCGCTGAATTGTCCTGGGTTTTTGGCACACGCGATCAGATTGTGGTGCATAGGCGCTAGCTTTCATGTAACACAAATCGGGGGGCGTGGCCTTCGGACAACCCGACTAATTCGGACAAACCATGGAATTTGGAATTCAAATTGTGTCGCAAGATCAGCACCAGGAAGAAGATGGTGAACTCCGAGGGACCTCAGTGGGGAAGTGACACATGCAGGATATCGGGCGCTCGATCTTAGTGAATCGCAGCAGCTCCGAATCCTTGTTGGACATCCCGGATTGGGGATCGCGACAGGACAGGTAAGTAAATCTGCCCCAATGTCTCACACTTCCCATGGACTCAGTTAGTAACTAAGTTATAACATCTCACCCACCCTGTCCTCGTGGTATGACCTTGGAACAACTATCCTCCTTCCTTCACTAGAAAAATAAAGCCTATTAAATCTGCCACCTCAAAGAATTTTCCTTTGGGCATTTATGTAAATATCAGTAGTTCCTAAAAATCTGGTCTCCAAAGTTGCCTCCTTGTACTTTCCCAATGCAACCTTAATCTTATTCACTAGAATTCAATTGCAAAAATCTCTACTGGATACAAATTCTGATAAATTCTGAAAGATCTCCCAAGCCTTAACTAGTTCTACAATGCAATTATTCACAATTATTGCCATTCATGCACATACAGGCATCAGGATAACACTGCGAATGTTTCGGCCCCGTATCTTTCCCTTCGCTCATCCCCTCCACCCCTCCTTTCACAAAGCCCCCAACACTCTCGCTCTTCCCAGCAATAATCTCACTCCTTTCCTATAGATGTTTGACCTGAAGCCTCTTGATGTATTGTGCTGCGAAAAACCAGCGGCGGGGCTATCATTTGCCAAAATAACCCCTAAAGTTCTCATATAACAAACTAAAATCTATTTATGTCTTGCAGATTTCTTAAGAACCGTGATTCCACCATGTCCATCCTAGATATTTCTATGATGACCGGTTTCGCTCCAGATACAAGTAGTCTTGATAAGGTAAGTTCCAATCAGATAGCACACGCTGCCTGCATTCACATGACGTTGTCAGTCAAAAGGTTAACATCCACAATCGGTGTCAGGGTGGCTAACGTTGGGGGTGACTTCTGGCTGAAGTCCGGTCTTATCATGACAAGTACAAAATCAGTTTTGAAAGCACATCTTCAGAAGGCAGGGTTACTTGAAACACTATTGGTGCATTCTTACCAGCGACCACTGTTGATATATAGTAAGAAGACCTCTGGGTTTCATACAAGACTTGGAATCATTTTCATTCAAATTTGAAAAAAAAATCTTATGGCAAATTTGATTCAGACAAAGTGAATTTTGAAAAATGTGCCGTAATGCGCACAAATGTATCCAAATTTACATTGACATCTAATAATGGGAATTGAAAATATTTAAGAAGTGAGCATTTCTTTACAGCTAAAGAAAGGAGTGGACCGATACATCTCCAGCTTTGAGATCAACAAAGGAGCATTTGATAAGGGGACATTGATTCTGTACTTGGACCGGGTAAGAGTATTTCCATGTGGTGGGGGGTCGGGGGAGTCTTGTCTAAGACAACTTCTCTAGATGAATGAACTTCTTATCTGACTTATGGTTTAGGAGACTTGTCCTTTTAAGCTGAGAACGGTTGCTCATTTATAATGTAATAGTTAGAGGCAGCTTATCAAGTGTCTTTCTTATTTAAAATTAAGTTTCTGAATTCGGCTCTTTATATTATTATATTGTATTTGTGGCATGAATATCTAAATAGTGCATTGTTGGTTAAGAATAGATCATCACATGGTCTTCTGTAAATCCATAGAAAATTCTGCAGTACGGTCTACCGATTGTCACGGGTGCCCCTGCGATCCATGTCTCGCATTTCTGACACACTCGTGCACCTCCGTGTGGCCCTCTGTGCCTGCTGCCTCACTCATTGTGCCGGGTTCCAATCGGCGTCTCCCATGCCGATAATTGCCACTGGCCGGCTGGCTGCCTTCCCTGATAAATTCCAAGCCCCTTCCTGTGTCTCCTGCCAGATCTTTGTGCCTCATAGCCTTAGAGAAAGCTTTCCTAATGCCCTGTACGATTATCCTGATTTCTCGTTGTGACCTTGATTCCATTCTGGAACTCGCTTTTGTACTTCCCCTCCTGACCTTACGCTACATCCCCGACTCTGATCCTGTGCAGCCTGTCTCAACCTCCTGCCTGTCCCCGACCTTGACTTACGATTGTGTACTTCGTCTTGGCCGCCACTGTGGATAAAGTCGCGCCTGTGGTATCATGCCACAACAAGTCCAACCTTCTATGCGGCGGGCTCTGGTGAAAACTGGGTACCACTTAGACCCGGGGTCTAAGGTGTCGGCTTATGTCATCGTCCGTGGTGGCACAGAGAATCCACTACCACTGATCCTGACACTGAGGTCTACACCAAATTATAAAGTACAGTCCCTAATCTCAACCTTGTCCAGCCATCTTGTTGCGCATCCATCTATTCTCCAGCACTGTATGTGTGGATAAGTTTGAATGTTCCAATTTGATAGATTTGAGTTCCACCTCTTGGGCCTGGGGTCTCCTAATGCATCATCAGTCGTTACATAGAGACGTTTCGAGCTGTGTTTTTTCCTCATAGATTTCCCATAAGGAGGAGGACTGTGTGAAATTCTACCTTCACCAGTTCTATGAAGTTGGACTTATCCAGCCTGGATCGGTCACAGTGTATGACTACTACTCTCCCGGTAAGATGCGATTTAAAGTACCTTCTTAAGTTACTCATAACTAGTGATGAGCACGAAAGCAGGTCCCAAAACCCAGACTTCAGGCAAAAGTTAACTCTTGATAGGCAGGTTGTAACAGAGCAAGAAAAACTGAGCAGAAAGTACATAATGTCCAATATAAAGGTAGCATGTTATAGAGCAGGCAGAGCTGAGCAGATTGTACATAGTGTTCTACCTGCAGGCAGCATGTTATAGAGAAGGAGGCACCAAGAAGATGAGTGTATGATTATTTTTTTAGATAGGATTCCATATAACTTGTATTTCATAGGCTTTTTCAACCCCATAGGAATATCAGTCGCCCTCTGTAATGATCTCTGGAAATAGGATTTTGACTCAATTTGAATTAATTTTATTTACCCAACAGAAAACCGTTGTACTAAATTCTACCACGTGTCGGAAGACAGCAAACTCCTGGGGAAGATCTGTACTGGAGAAGTCTGCCGCTGTGCAGAAGGTGAAGGGACACAATCATTTACAGGGATTTCTGGGGAGCCATAAATGTTTTTGTTTTGCTACAATTAATACATTCCAAATAATTTATACATTTCTAAATATTTATTTATCATTCATTTTCTCCCAATTTTTTTAAGCAAATTGCTTTATGCAGCTACACCTGGATGAAGTTGATGCTGATGTTCGGATACAAAAAGCTTGTGAAGCCGGTGTGGATTACGGTGAGATCCCTATCCCTAAAACAAGTCACACTGCAAAATAAAAGGCAAAATTACCCCTTGGGCAGTGGCTGATTTATCCATAACGCAACCCGTGCAATTGCTTAGTAATGATCGGTCCCAAACCTACATTGTTGGAACATTGCAGGCTCAGTTCCCAGAACTTCATCCAGAAGTTTTGGTTTGTTGTTTGAGCTCCCCCCAGATTTCAACCAATGCTAACATTAATTGCAGTTGTTGATTATTTGAGTTTTGTTGGCAAAGCCATTGGCGGCGGTAAAATACCATTGGTACCGCCATTTTCCCTAAAATAACCGCTTCATGTGATGTCATTGGGGAGAGACGACCCCCTAGGGAAAATGGTGCCATCAGCATTTAATCGGTAAACACTTGGAACCAATGCCACCGTTTTCCTGAGGATTGTCGCTCCTCATGATGTCATTGTCTTTGCCAGCAGCATTTAACGACAGCACCAATTGCAAGTGTTTTAAGTGGGGGTGAGTGTTTTGGTTTCAGTATAGACCTTCAGGTTTGGGTGCAGCAAAACTCGCCCAAACCTTAAAACCTTAATGTGTGTGCTCCTCCCTAATCACAGAAGCCCCACTCTGATACCTCTGGAAGCCAAATTAAAATTTATGGCAGAGCAAAGCTCTTATCCTACTATTCCTGTAGTACGAGGCCTCGAGACATGTTACATCCACCTTTACCCTCAAGTTCTAGAACTCATGTACAACAACTACATCCTGTCACTACAATGACCCCACCGCTTCCATTCAACAACCATTTTGCTCTATTACAAGTAGAAGGCAGATAGAAAGAAGTATGACAAGACTACACCGCTGACCCGGTATCGACACGAGTTTCGGGAGTGCAGTATTATTCTGACTATGTTGTCTGAAACCCCAGAGACACATAGCTCTGCATGGGAGCTGAAAACACAAAATGGAAATAGATTATTCACTAAGTTTTTAACAAAGTTTATAGATTTTTTTTTATTTTAGATGAAGCTAAAACGTGAAAATTAATTCATAATTTTTGGTTACATTTGTTTTATTTCCAGTTTATAAGACGAAACTGACCGACATTCAGAAGGGAAATAACTACAACATCTATGTCATGAAAATTATCGAAATCATTAAAACGGGTAAGTTATACAATGTATATATTAGTAAACAGGAAAAGCAGGTTAGGTGAGACTTATACACTCACCGGCCACTTTATTAGGTACATCTGTCCAACTGCTCGTTAACACTTAATTTCTAATCAGCCAATCACATGGCGGCAGCTCAGTGCATTTAGGCATGTAGACATGGTCAAGACAATCTCCTGCAGTTCAAACCGAGCATCAGTATGGGGAAGAAAGGTGATTTGAGGCCTTTGAACGTGGCATGGTTGTTGGTGCCAGAAGGGCTGGTCTGAGTATTTCAGAAACTGCTGATCTACTGGGATTTTCACGAACAATCATCTCTAGGGTTTACAGAGAATGGTCCGAAAAAGAAAAAAACATCCAGTGAGCGGCAGTTCTGTGGGCGGAAATGCCTTGTTGATGCCAGAGGTCAGAGGAGAATGGGCAGACTGGTTCGAGCTGATAGAAAGGCAACAGTGACTCAAATTGCCACCCGTTACAACCAAGGTAGGCAGAAGAGCATCTCTGAACGCACAGTACGTCCAACTTTGAGGCAGATGGGCTACAGCAGCAGAAGACCACACCGAGTGCCACTTCTTTCAGCTAAGAACAGGAAACTGAGGCTACAATTTGCACAAACTCATCGAAATTGGACAGTAGAAGATTGGAAAAACCTTGCCTGGTCTGATGAGTCTCGATTTCTGCTGCGACATTCGAATGGTAGGGTCAGAATTTGGCGTCAACAACATGTAAGCCTGGATCCATCCTGCCTTGTATCAACGGTTCAGGCTGGTGGTGGTGGTGTCATGGTGTGGGGAATATTTTCTTGGCACTCTTTGGGCCCCTCGGTACCAATTGAGCATCGTTGCAACGCCACAGCCTACCTGAGTATTGTTGCTGACCATGTCCATCCCTTTATGACCACAAAGTACCCAACATCTGATGGCTACTTTCATCAGGATAATGCGCCATGTCATAAAGCTGGAATCATCTCAGACTGGTTTCTTGAACATGACAATGAGGTCACTGTACTCAAATGGCCTCCACAGTCACCAGATCTCAATCCAATAGAGCATCTTTGGGATGTGGTGGAACGGGAGATTAGCATCATGGATGTGCAGCCGACAAATCTGCGGCAACTGTGTGATGCCATCATGTCAATATGGACCAAAATCTCTGAGGAGCTTCGAGCATCTTGTTGTATCTATGCCACGAAGAATTGAGGCAGTTCTGAAGGCAAAAGGGGGTCCAACCTGTTACTAGCATGGTGTACCTAATAAAGAGGCCGGTGAGTGTATATATATAATGGGTCCGCGGCCACACTTTAGTGGGATTTTTGGGGATTGCATGGCCATGGCAGGTATTTAGCAGGGGACTGTGTCTCACGCGATTGGATTGTGGTGCGGCTGTGCTGGCTTTCGCGCAATAGAAATCGGGGGAGGAGTCCGTTGGACGATCTGACTGATTCGGACTGAGCGCGGGATTTAACATTAAAATTGTGTCACACGATCAAGCACTTACATGCACCAGGAAGAAGGTGAACTACGGGGACTTGAGAGGGGAAGCGACACATGCAGGATATCGGAGCGCACAATCTAAGTGAATAGCAGCACAGTGCATTATACACGGACAATGCACTTTCTGTGAACTCCACCGGACATGTTTTATCCTGGGAGACTGTGGCAATCATTTTGTGATTAAATGAATGTGGGATTATTAGGGATGGGAAACAGCAGAGCTCAAGGCCGATCTGAGACCCAACTTGACATGGAGGACAACCGGAGACCCCACATGCTCCAGCCATTGATGCTTAAAGATGTCTATGTGACGATAGGACACGCAATATCTTAAGACAATGGGCAGTGTTCATTTGAAGATAATATAAATCTCGAATTTTTGAAAATAATTATATTTGAGAAACTGATAAATACATGTTATTATATTAATATTTCCAGTTTATGCTCCTTCATTCTCATTATATCTGCAGGTACAGATGTAGTATCCGTTGATGATGAACGTGATTTTTTTGCTCACATGAAATGTAAAGATGCCTTAAAGCTGGTGATCGGCCGAGACTATTTGATCTGGGGAGCGTACAGTGATTTGTGGAACACCGGCTCTGGGTAAGTGGTTGTAGAGATAAGAATATAATAAGGGTGCAAGAGAAAAATCTCAGAATCAGTATTTCAGGTAGTCACATCCCATAGTCATGTAACATTTATTTCTACAGTTATATTCATCAGTAGGTAATTTAACCCCATAGCGCAATAAGACGTCTTGCTGCGCATGGGGGAGTATGAAGAGGGCTCACGGGCTGAGTCCTCCTCATACTCACCGGGTATTTGCTGCATAATGAAGCAAATGCACATCGCTATCACCCGCGATTGGTGCTTCCACCGATCGCGGGTGTTAATCCTTTGATCACCACCGGCCAAGCTGCTGGTGGCATTAAAGAGCCGGGGGCGCGTGGGCGCCCCCATCTTGGCTCCGATCGTCGCTCCCCATGACTTCATCGGGGAGCGGCGATCCATTGTCATGACAGCCTTGGATCACACAAAGATCCGAGGCTGTCATGATCTCGGCTATCTATTATAATGTGCGATTTGCACATTATAATAGATGGTGAGCAAAATCCCCATATACTGCCATACTGTAGTATGGCAGTGTATGGTAGGATCAATCAGACAACCTAGGGTTAAAGTACCCTAGGGAGTCTGAAAAATAGTAAAAAAAATAAATTAAAAAAAGTAAAAAATTCAAATCACCCCCCTTTCCCTAGAACTGATATAAATATAAATAAACAGTAAAAATCATAAACACATTAGGTATCGCCGCATCCAAAAATGCCCGATCTATCAAAATATAATAACCGTTTTTCACTGCGTTTAACCCCGTAACGGAAAATAGCGCCCGAAGTCACAAATGGCATTTTTTTGCCATTATGAAAAATAGAAAAAATTCTATAAAAAGTGATCAAAAGGTTGTACAGCCCAAAAATAAAAGCATTGAAAACTTCATCAAAAGTCGCAAAAAATGACACCACCCGCAGCTCCGTACACTAAATGTATGAAAAAGTTATTATCGCAAGAAAATGGCAAAATGAAGAATTTTTTTTCTGTACAGGAGGTTTTAATTTTTGTAAATGTATGAAAACATTTTAAAACCTATACAAATTTGGTATCCTCATGATTGCATTGACCCAATGAATGAAGTAGACTTGTCATTTGGGGCACACAGTGAAAGCTGTAAAAACCAAGCCCATAAGAAATGGCGCAAATGTGGTTTTTCATCATTTTCACTGCATTTAGAATTTTTTTCCTGGTTCCCAGTACACGGCATGGGATATTGAATACTACCACTACGAAGTGCTATTTGTTACGCAGAAAGTAAGCCGTCACACAGCTCTTTACATGGAAAAATAAAAAAGTTATAGATTTTTGAAGGTGGGGGGTGAAAAATAAAAACGCAAAAACAAAAAAGGGCCTGGTCCTTAAGGGGTTAAAGAAATTGACATCACAATCGTCACTCGTGACTTTCTATTTCTCAATGTATTGGACATGTATCACATATGAGAATAGAATAACCTGGGCGGGAATTTCACAAATAATAGAAAGAGTTCTTGCCCCGCCCTGACCTCCTGCTTTGTGTTGGACTTTCAGCACAGAATTTTATCCTAAAGCTGGGACGTGACCCCAAAACTTCTAGCCAACAGTGGCCTCCTTGACCACAGTACATAAGAGGAAATGACATAGATACGTAGGAGGAAGTAATGTGGTCACAATGGGGCAGATTTACTTACCCGGTCCATTCGCGATCCAGCGGCGCGTTCTCTGCGGTGGATTCAGGTCTTCCGGCGATTCACTAAGGCAGTACCTCCGCCATCCACCAGATGTCACTGCTGCGCTGAAGTCCGCCGAGGTCCGCTGGAGTTAACGATCCATTGCCGGGTGAAGGTGAGCGCGTGTCCAGCGACACTTTTCTTTTTTTAAATGCGGCAGTTTTTCCAAATCCGTCGGGTTTTCGTGCGACCACGCCCCCGATTTCCGTCACGTACATGCCGGCGCCAATGCAACACAATCCGATCGCGTGCGCCAAAAACCCGGGGCAATTCAGGGAAAATCAGCGTAAAACTGAAACATTCGGGTAACCCGCCATAAAAACGTGATTCGGGCCCTTAGTAAATGACCCCCAATGTGGTAATATCGATGCAATTTGGTTGTCCAGAATTCCTGAAAACCCCTGCAATGCCAGTACTTAGATATAATGGGCGACCTTCTGATAATTTCACCTGTTTGATTCCCTTACAGATTTTCCTACAGCATAACTAAGGACACTTGGATTGAGATGTGGCCGACAGAACGGGAATGTCAGGATGATGAATATTTTGACCTTTGTGAACACTTTAGCTCATTTTCGGGAGAGTTACAGTATAATGGCTGTCTCACATATTACTACCCATCTCGATTTTCACATTCTCTCTGAATCCGCTTTGTATTAACTCATAAAGAAATCGCCTTTGTGTCCAATTATTGCAGATTATTTCTTTTCCCTCAAAGCTTCATTTCCTTGCGGTGGCAAGTGAGGATGATTGGTGACCTTCTGATTGGATCAACAAACATATGTAGCAATCAGGGCCGATTCTAGCAATGGTGCTGCCTGAGGCGAAAATTAAAATGCTGCCCCCCCCCCCCCCCTTCGCTAACACCTACACCAATCATAAGAAATCCTAACGAAAATATATATCCCTAAGAATAACCAATGAGACAACTAATGTAACGTTTAGATGGGTGTATTATGTGAGCTTTATATTAGCAGTATGATTACTGAACCTCCTATAGTTCATAGGAACTTGAGTTAGACCACCATAACAGAGGGAGAAATAGGGGAGGGACAATGTAAAATAAAAGAAATTACTCATTAATGTGAATGTTACATGTTCTGTGCAACTGTTTGGACAAGTACTGGATGGCAGGTGTGAATATGTGATAAAATCAGGCAAAGATCATCCTTTTACACCTTTCGGGGACCATCACATGAACGTGCGCAGGTCTTGGGGCACATAAAAGTGATGAGTGCAGATGACAAAACAATGGACGGCCCGGGCAGTCTGCTCCTAATCTGCCTATGAAAACCAGAGCTGTGTATGAGCCCATGAAAAGGTTATGGAGACGTGTGCTATAGAAGCAACATTTGTAACTGTTTAAAGGGGTTGTCCGAGTTTTAAAAAAAAATTATGTGTGGCCGGGTGCGGGCTGACTAAAACAATAAAGCTGTACTTACCTCCCGGTGCCCTCCCGTATCCAGCGCTGCTGTCGCTCCGGTCCGGGCACCATGTAAACAAACATGGCCGCCGGAGCAGCGCTGGACTCAGTTCCGGCCGGACCCGACAACCTTCCGGCCCCCATACACAATGGTGTGTATAGGGACGGATAGGCGTACCCGGCCACGGCCGGCCGGAAGCTGAATGCAGCGCTGCTCCGGCGGCCATGTTTGTTTACATGGCGCCCGGACCGGAGCGACAGCAGCGCTGGATACCGGAGGGCACCGGAGGTAAGTACAGCTTTATTGTTTTAGTCACCCCCCTCCCGGCCACATATATATATATATTTTTTTTTTACTCGGACAACCCCTTTAAGTGACAGTTGTTAATGAGAGCTACATATGAAGATCTCAATGCCAACCATAACTATAACCCTGAATATCTGCATCTCTGGCTCAAAGAAACACCACTGCTCCTCCGTATATACAAGAAAAATAAAAAGAACATAAACGGACAACATAAAAGCAGATGCTGTCTCCAGGGCCAGTCATCTGCTTGTTCAGCAAGAGGGTAAGGACTTCGGGGGAGGAGGCAAACAATGTAGTGAGGCAGGAACGGATGATCTCTCACTGTCCTGCACGGAACTCCCACTCCCACATACTGTATCAGCTTCTCCTGCTCTGGGTTTGGCAGGGAAGAGATTGATCTTCTTAGCATTGTCACCTCTGTGGTGATGCTCCCCTACTCTCCAGCAAGGGCTTCTTCTTGTGAGGCGGCAGCACTGGCTCCAGAAGTGCAGGCTGTGGGTCCCTGAGGTTACTGGGCTCTGCAATGCCGCCCCCTACAGGAAGCTGCCATCTGCCGCCTGAGGCAAGATTTTCATCTTGCCTCATGGCAGATGCGGCTCTGGTAGCAATCAACATCTTAGAGCGCCTTGTGAAAGTATCCAGCCCCTCAAACTTTTCTAACTTCTTTTCTGCCACATTTCAGGCTTCAAACATAAAGATATAAAATTGTAATTTTTTGGTGGAGAATCAACAACAAGTGGGACACAATTGTGCAGTGGAAATAAATGTATTGAATATTTAAAACTTTTGTAAAAAAATAATATACTGAAAAGTGGGACATGTGATATTATTCAGCCCCTTTACTTTCAGTGCAGCAAACTCCCTCAGTCAATCTCGGACTGATCCAATGTCGTCCTAAATGACTGATGATAAATACAATCCACCTGTGTGTAATTAGGTCCCATGGTAGCTATTTCGTTTTAACCCCTTCATTACAAAGTGCTGATAGCACATTGTAATGAATGAGGAGGAAAATCCCCATATAAAAAAATTCTAATAAAAAAACCTAAAATTTCAAATCACCCCCCTTTCCCTAGAACTGACATAAATATAAATAAACAGTAAAAATCATAAACACATTAGGTATCGACGCGTCCGAAAATGCCCGATCTATCAAAATATGATAACGGTTTTTCAATGCGTTTAACCCCGTAACGGAAAATATTGCAGCAAACCCCCACCGCTAATAACCGCTAGCTATTAACCTCTCCGTTGCTGCCGGCAAAGTCGCCGGCGGCATTTAAAAGATGGCCGCCATCTTCATTACGATCTCCGCGCCACCGGACGTCATTGGGGGGCAGCCATCGGTTGCCATGGTAGCCTCGGGTCTTCGTTTGACCCAAAGCTATCTGGCTTCTGCAGATTCGTTACAATGAGCCAGTGGCTCATTGTAATGAATGAGCTGCAAAAAAGCCATATATTGCAATACAGAAGTATTACAGTATATGGTAGGAGCGATCTGACCATCTAGGGTTAATGTACCCTAGATGGTCTAAAAAATAGTGGGGAAAAAAAGAAAAAAAAAAGTTTAAAAAAGAATTTTTTTTTCCCTAGAACTGATATAAAACATAATAAACAGTAAAAATCACAAATCGCCGCGTCCCAAAATGCCTGATCTATCAAAATATAAAAACGGTTACGGCCGGCGGTGACCTCCGAAACGGGAAATGGCGCCCAAATGTCCGAAATGCGACTTTTACACCTTTTTACATCACATAAAAAATGAAATAAAAAATTATCAAAATATCGCACAGACCTCAAAATGGTAGCAATGAAAACGTCGCCTTATTTCATAAAAAATGACCCCTCATAAAGCTCCGTGCGCCAAAGTATGAAAAAGTTATTAGCGTCAGAAGATGGTACACATTTGTTTCATTTTTGAAAATGTATTAAAACACAATGAAACCTGTATAAATTTGGTATCACCGCGATCGCACCGAACCAAAGAATAAAGCTGAGGTGTTATTTCGAGTGCACACTCAAAGTCGAAAAAACTGAGCCCACAAGAACGTGACGCACGTGCGTTTTTTTTTCAATTTTGCCACATTTGGAATTGTTTTTCAGCTTCGCAGTACATGGCATGTTAAAATAAATAACAGTACGGGAAAGTAAAATTTGTTACGCACAAAATAAGCTCTCACTCAGGTCTGTACACGTAAAAATGAAAAAGTTATGGATTTTTGAAGGTGGAGAGCGAGAAATGAGCCGAAAAACCCTGCGTCCTTAAGGGGTTAAACATCCCAAGTAGCCCTGTGCAAGCCATCATATGGAAATGGAAGGAGCATCAGACCCTGCAAATCTAACAAGACCAGGCCGTTTAAACCTTCATCTCAAACAAGGAGAAGACTATTCAGAGATGCAGCCATAAGGCCCAGGATCTCTCTGGATGAACTGCAGAGATCTACAGCTGAGGCGGGAGAGACTGTCCATAGGACAACAATCAGTCACTGCACATCTTCCCTTTATGGAAGTGGGTCAAGAAGAAGCCATTTCTCAAAGATATCCATGAAAAGTCTTGTTTAAAGTTTGTCACAAGCCACCGAGGAGACGCCAAACATGTGGAAGAAGGTTCTCTGGTCAAATAAAACCAAAATCCAACTTCTGACCACATTGCTAAATGATATATTTGGTGTAAAAGCAACATAGCTCACCCCCCTGACTACACCATCCCCACTGTCACACATGGTGGAGGCACCATCCCCGCTGTCACACATGGTGGTGTCACTATCCTCACTGTAACACATGGTGGTGGCACTATCCTCACTTTCATATATGGTGGTGGCACCATCCCCACTGTCACACATGGCGGGGGCACCATCCCCACTGTCACACATGGTGGAGGCACCATCCCCACTGTCACACATGGTGGAGGCACCATCCCCACTGTCACACATGGTTGGGGCACCATCCCCACTGTCACACATGGTGGCACTGTCACACATGGTTGGGGCACCATCCCCACTGTCACACATGGTTGGGGCACCATCCCCACTGTCACACATGGTGGCACTGTCACACATGGTGGAGGCACCATCCCCACTGTCACACATGGCGGGGGCACCATCCCCACTGTCACACATGGTGGGGGCACAATCCCCACTGTCACACATGGTGGTGGCACCATCCCCATTGTCACACATGGTGGGAGCACCATCCCCACTGTCACACATGGTGGTGGCACCATCCCCACTGTCACGCATGGTGGTGGCACCATCCCCACTGTCACACATGGTGGTGGCACCATCCCCACTGTCACACATGGTGGGGGCACCATCCCCACTGTCACACATGGTGGTGGGGGCACCATTTCCACTATCACACATGGTGGTGGGGGCACCATTTCCACTATCACACATGGTGGTGGGGGCACCATCCCACCTGTCACACATGGTAGTGGCAGCATCGTGGGTTGGGCTTTTCTTCAGCAGGGACAGGGAAGATGGTTAATATTTATGGGAAGATGGATGGAGCCAGATACAGGACCAGTCTGGAAGAAAACTTGTTGGAGTCTGTAAAAGATCTGAGACTGGGATGGAGATTTATTTGCCAACAAGACAAAGATCCCAAACAAAAAGCAAAATTTACAATGGAAGGTTCACAAATAACGTATCCGGGTGTTAGAACGGCCAAGTCACATCCAGACCTGAATCCAATCGAGAATCTGTGGATAGAGCTGAAAACTTCTGTTCACAAACGCTTCATCCAACCGCCCTGAGGTCCAGCTGTTCTCCAAGGAAGAAAGGGCACCCCAAGCCTGATACCTGAGACCTGATACCCCAAGCGACTTGTAGTTGTAATTACAGAAACAGGTGGCGCTATAAAGTACTAACTTAAGGGTCCAAATAATATTGCACCACCCACTTTACAGTTTATAAATTTTTTTACAAAATTTTAAAATATCCAATAAATTCTGTTTCAAATCAGGTGTTTGCTATCACTATACAGATGCTAGAAATACAGATGATGCCATAAAGTGACCATATAGCGGTCAGATACTATAGATGAGCCATAGGGACACTTCCTATGATACATGAGAATAAGGCACTGATCAGACGTGTGCTGCCTATAAAATCTTACTTGTTCATATAACTGGAAATGTAGTAGCACTTCTGCTTCCTGAGGCTTCAAAGAAAAATGGTGCCTCCCCTCCGATGTAAAGCCATGGTCTCTAAGGTCACATACACATGTTGCATTGAAATTGTGTTTCGAAATGAAATTCAGTGGAATTTCTCATGAACGGCACTGATTTCACATTGCAAATAGTGAAGTTGTCACTTTTAGGAAGCAAAAACTGACGTAGGACCGAGCAGCTCCCTGATGTGCCCCTTAGTGATACCACAAAGTGCCGTATCTGTATGGTATGTGCAACCCTGCATAGATAAAATGGATTACTTGGGTTTCAAAAATTCTTAAACTCTAGATGTTAGAGTGCCTAGAAGAGCAGCATCCCACATCTACAATAGTAAGGAAACCCTTCACACCTTACTGAGACTGGCTGGAGCTTTCATCCTGCAGGTTTGAGTTGGCATTTTCAGTGAAATGCATGTGATTGGCAACAAAATCTCAGTATTTTGGATTGTGCGCATTTCACTTAAGATGCAGATGCCATGAAATCGAGTCCCGTTCACAGGCGTTTGCATTGTGTTTGTAAATACAATGCAAATGGCACGTGTGAAGGAAACTTGAGGAAGCTTCAACAAGAAAACAATATATCTTTGGTAATAAATGAATAAGAATCGTGCAGTTAACGCTAAGACAAAACGAGCTCGCTCAGTTTTGGCTTGTGATTTCAAGTGGCTAGTGAACTTAAGTGGAGTTGAAAAAAGCGGAGTTTTGTGTGTGTTAAGAGTGAATCTGTTATTTGGGTGATTGTGGACTGAGTATATAGGTAGTAGCAAGGCACTTTTCTTAGTGTCACAATTTAAATAGATTTTTTTTTCCTTTCTTTGCCTGGTCTGCTAATTCGGAGGAGGGATTAGTGATCACACCTGATAAATTTAGGTCTAGCAACTCACTTTTGAGCTCGCTCAGTTTTGGCTTGTGATTTCAAGTGGCTAGTGAACTTAAGTGGTGTTGAAAAAAGTCCACAGAACTGTAAGTAACCTACATATCTCTTGATTTATATACTTATCACTGCTTTGTTACTAGGATATGGCTAGCAAGATTGGTGGTATGCTCCAGTGCACACTCTGCCGCATGTATACACTGCTGGAGCAGGAGTTCGAGGGTGAATACCGCTGTGACAGATGTGCCCATATTTTTCTACTAGAAGCTCGTGTTAGAGATCTGGAGGAAGATATTGCACGGCTGCGAGCAATTGACAATCTTGAGAGAAGTATGCTGCTCACTGAGCAAGCAATAAGCGGGGTTGAAGTGGAGGGTGGAGAGGAAAGCCAGCAGGGCCAGGTGGGTAGCTGGGTTACTGTAAATAGAGGGGGTAGGAAGGGGTCAAAGAAAAGGAAGGCCAACTCTGACTCTGAACATCCAAGCAAAATTGCAAAATTGTGCAATGATGTAAGGACGTCAGTGTCAGAAATGGCAGCCCTAGCGGATCCTGCTCTCCCTTACAGCCGGGGGAGCAGACCAGCTAGTAGTAGGGTGGATGGGAGTGCAGGTAAGCCAAGGCAGCTAGTGGTTGTAGGGGACTCTATAATCAGGAAGACGGATAGAATAATTTGTCGCCAAGACCGCCTCAACCGAATGGTTTGCTGTCTCCCTGGTGCCAGGGTTCGGCATGTGGTGGAAAGGGTGGATAAATTACTGGGAGGGGCTGGGGATGACCCAGCTGTCGTGGTCCATGTTGGTACCAATGACAGAATAGATAGTAGGTGGAGGAGCCTCAAGAATAATTTTAAAGAATTAGGTTCAAAGCTGTTGTGGTGTTAATATTCAAGGTTTTACACTCTTTCGGAAAGACAGTGCAAATAGGAGGGGAGGTGGTGTATGTCTGTATGTAATAGGAGGGAGGTGGTGTATGTCTGTATGTAATAGGAGGGAAGGTGGTGTATGTCTGTATGTCAGAAGAGACTTAAACGCGATTGTGAATGAGTCAGTGGTCTCAGAGTGTGAGGAGGCGGAAACTTTGTGGGTTGAAATTCAAAGCCAAGAGAGCTTTGAGAAAATTATTTTTGGTGTAATATATAGACCCCCTAACATCTCTGAGGAAATAGAGGGTCACCTATATAAACAGATGGAGCGGGCTGCACAGGGGGGACCGTAGTGATAATGGGAGACTTTAACTTTCCAAATATAAATTGGGGTCAGGGCTCGTCTTCATCTGTGAAGGGGAGACATTTTATGAACATTCTTCAGGATAATTTTATGGTGCAGCTGGTAGAAGATCCCACAAGAGGTGACGCATTGTTGGACCTTGTGATTTCTAACATTGCGGAGATTGTCCAAAATGTCAGTATCCGGGAATCCCTTGGGAACAGCGATCATAATATAATTATGTTCCTCTTAAACTTTAAAAAACAGAAACAGGTGGGAAAATCGAAAACTTTGAATTTTAAGAGGGCCAATTTTCAAAAATTCAGGGCTGCAATACAGGATATAGACTGGGATCAGATACTGTCACATGGTGATACTAATGTTAAATGGGAGAAATTCAAATCTATCCTGGGTTTTTATACTTCTAAATTTATTCCAATAGGTAACAAGTATAGACGGGCTAGATTACACCCCGCGTGGCTTACAGCTACAGTTAAAAGGGCAATTAATGAGAAAAAGAGGGCATTTAAAAAATATAAATCTGATGGGTCACCAGAGGCTTTCAATACTTACAAAAAACTTACCAAAATCTGTAAAAAGGAAATCAAATCAGCCAAAATACAAAATGAAAGACAGGTGGCTAAAGATAGCAAAACAAATCCCAAGAAATTTTTTAAGTATATCAATGCAAAAAAAAATGGGTCAGAACAGGTTGGACCTCTTTATTCTGAAAATGGGGCATCGGTGACTGGAGACCAAGAGAAGGCAGAGATAATTAATGGGTTTTTTAGCTCCGTTTATACAATAGAAGAGAGAACTTCTGACGTGGGTGGTGCCAGTTCGGGTCATGCATCCTGTAATATACTAGACTGGCTGAATGTAGGCATTATCCAATTAAGCTCAATAAAATCAATGTGTACAAAGCTCCTGGACCAGATGGGTTACACCCCAGAATTCTTAAAGAACTCAGTTCTGTTATTGCTGTACCGCTGTCTAACATCTTCAGGGATTCCGTAATGTCTGGTGTGGTGCCAAGTGACTGGCGCAAGGCAAATGTGGTGCCAATATATAAAAAGGGCTCTAGAACTTTGCCAGGCAATTACAGGCCTGTAAGCTTAACTTCCATTGTGGGGAAAGTGTTGGAAGGGTTAGTAAAAGACTATATACTGGAGTATGTGACATCAAATAGAATAATAAGTGATAGCCAGCATGGGTTTACTAAGAATAGAAGTTGTCAAACTAACCTTATCTGCTTCTATGAAGAGGTGAGCAGGTGCCTGGATGGAGGAGCACCTGTGGATATTGTGTTCTTGGACTTTGCAAAGGCATTTGACACTGTCCCTCATAGACGCCTGATGGGTAAAATTAGGGCTATTGGTTTGGCAGAAATCATTTGCAATTGGATTGAGAACTGGCTGAAGGATCGTATCCAGAGAGTTGTGGTCAATGATTCCTACTCGGAATGGTCACCAGTTATGAGTGGTGTACCTCAGGGTTCTGTGCTTGGCCCACTACTATTTAATATATTTATTAATGATATAGAGGTAGGAATTAATAGCACTGTGTCTATTTTTGCAGATGACACCAAACTGTGTAGTGTAATACAGTCTATGGAGGATGTTCATAGGCTGCAGGGTGACTTGGACAAACTGAATGTTGGGTCATCCACTTGGCAAATGAGGTTTAATGTGGATAAATGTAATGTTATGCACCTGGGGGCCAATAATCCAAAGGCAAAATATGTCCTTGGGGGAGTAAATCTGGGAGAGTCCCTTGTTGAGAAGGACCTGGGGTACTAGTAGATCATAAATTGAATAACAGCATGCAATGTCAATCAGCTGCCTCTAAAGCTAGTAGGATCATGTCATATATCAAAAGTGGAATGGACTCTCGTGATAGGGATGTAATATTATCACTATACAAGGCATTGGTTCGGCCTCACCTGGAATATGCTGTCCAGTTCTGGGCACCGGTCCATAAAAAGGATGTCCTGGAGCTGGAGAGGGTTCAACGTAGAGCCACAAAACTGATAAGGAGTATGGAGGGTCTTAGTTATGAGGAAAGATTAAAACAACTAGATTTATTTAGTCTGGAAAAGAGACGACTACGAGGGGACATGATTAATTTATATAAATATATGAATGGTCCATACAAAAAATATGGTGATAAGTTGTTCCAGATTAAATCAAATCAAAAGACGAGGGGGCACTGTCTCCGTTTGGAGAAACCAAGGTTTAATCACCGGAGGCGACAAGGCTTTTTTACTACGAGAACTGTCAATCTGTGGAATAGCCGAGCTCAGGCGCTGGTCACAGCAGGGACAGCGGAGAGCTTCAAGAAGGGTCTAGATGCCTTTTTACACCTAAATAACATTGATTGTTATGCTATATAGGATTGTTTCCCCTAAATCCCTTCCTCATCCAATCCCTACCCTTCCTTGGTTGAACTTGAAGGACAAGTGTCTTTTTTCAACCGTATAAACTATGAGTAATTAACATTTAGGTTTCAGTATTCAGTGGGTACAATATGCCAGAAATTTGGAAATGATATTCTCCATGATTTGGGGGATGGAAAGCTGAACGGATAGTGTGCCTACTTGAACCAAAGGAACTTGCTGCAGCCAGAAACAGAACACGTCTTCTCCCTGCAAACCAACACCAGCTCCATCACCACCACCAGCACCATATCCACAGGGCCAGATTAAGGCTGCATCCAGGATGGAGTCAGTGTCCCGCTACCAGCCTACCCCTACTCCATAATAAGCACCTAGTATAGACCTCCCCAGTAACACATAGATATACAGCCCCCCATCAACACACACCTATATATAAATAAATATATATGTAACAGCTACCGCCTGGTTCTCTGGGGCACTTGCTTTTTTTTAACAGCCTGTCAGGCTTGCGGGTAGTGGATCCACTAGACCACTGCAGACGATGACTCAAGCCACTACCTGGGACCGGTACCCGGTTTTCACCAGAGCCCGCCGCAAAGCGGGTTAGACAAGCTGCGGCGTGGTACCACCAGGTCGTTCCTCAGGCGTGACTCTGCAGTGGTGGCCAAGGTTGAGGTACAAGAATGGCAATAAATCTCGTGGTCAAAGTCCAGGCTCAGGCAGGCGGCAGAGATGCAACGTCAATCCGGGGTCAGCAACAGGAGGTCCAAGCAGAGGGGTACGGGAACACAGCACACAGGACAGCAACAAGGAGGATCACTGGTACACGGAAACACGGAGGAGCTCAGGTAACACAGGAACACAGAGGGACACAGGAATGCAGGAGACACAGGAACGCAGGAGACACAGGAACGCAGTAAAGCTTTCTCTCAGGCTGTGAGGCACAAAGATCCGGCAGGGCCTGCAGGAAGAGGCAGGCTTATATAGATTTGGGCAATATGGCCAGCGCCAATTAATGGCGCGCTGGCCCTTTAAATCTTGAGAAGGAGCCGCGCGTGGACCGCGGAGTGGAGCGAGCCGGGAGCCGGGCCAGGTGAGACGCGCTGGCGGCACGCTGGCGGGGGCTGGGCAGCACGGGTGACCCGTGACAGTTCCCCCTCCCCCTTCGGCCTCCCCCTCCTCCTGGACTGGAGAAATTTCTGCAGGAGATCACGATCTAAAATATTGTCCTCAGGCTCCCACGACCTCTCTTCTGGCCCGAATCCCTTCCAGTCAACCTAGAAGAACCGCTTCCCCCTTACCATCTTCATGTCCAGGATCTCTTTTACCTCGTAGGTGTTGGTGGAGTCCGCCACTGGAGTGGGAGGAGGAACGTGCCGGGAGAAGCGATTCAGAATGACAGGTTTCAGCAGAGATACGTGGAAAGAATTTGGTATGCGCATAGTAGGAGGAAGGCGGAGTTTATACGCCACTGGATTAATGCGCTGTAACACCTCGAACGGTCCCAGAAAATGTGGGCCCAGCTTGTAACTGAGAATCTTCAAGCGGACATACTTGGATGACAGCCACACTTTGTCACCTGGAGAGAATATGGGAAGAGACCTGCGTTTCTTGTCCGCTTGAGATTTGATTTGACGCCTGAAGTAAAAACTGACGAGTCTGTTCCCAGATAGTTTTGAGGTCTTCTACCAACTCTTCCACAGCAGGAACATCAGCAGACACGGAGAGAGGAAGAGGTGGTCGTGGATGTCTCCCATAGACAATGAAGAAAGGAGTGGCACCGGCAGACTCAGAGTTCAGGGAGTTGTAGGAGAACTCAGCCCATGGGAGCAGAGTGGACCAGTCGTCCTGTCAGGCGGAGACAAAATGGCAGAGATAACAACCTAAGGTCTGATTAACCCTCTAGACTTGTCCATTAGACTGAGGGTGATACGCTGAGGAAAAGTCCAATTTCACCTGGAGTTGACTGCACAGAGAATGCCAGAACCGGGAAACAAACTGAACTCCACAGTCAGATACTATGTGCCGGGGAAGACCATGAAGCCGGAAGATGTTAGTGAAGAACAGACTGGCAAGGCGAGGAGCAGATGGTAGACCTGGCAGCGGAACAAAATTAAACATTTTGGAGAACCGATCAGTTACCACCCAGATGACAGTGTTCCCAGAGTAACAGGGAAGGCCCGTGACAAAATCCATGGCTACGTGAGTCCACAGGCAACTGGGTATCGGCAACGGCATCAGGAGACCGGCAGGTTTGAGGCGTGATGGTTTATTACGAGCACAAGAGATGCAGGAAGCCACAAAATCCCGTACGTCTTGGACCAGATTCGGCCACCAATAATAACGAGAAATGAGGGCTAAGGGGCGCTGCACCCTAGGATGCCCGGCCACACGAGTACAATGTCCCGAAGTCAAAATCTTCTTCCGAAGAGCAGGTCGGACATAAGTCTTGCCAGGAGGGAGCTGCCGGAGGTCTACTGGAGCAGCCACAACCAGCCGTTCCGGAGGGATGATATGCCGAGGAGCCGGTTCTTCTCCAATAACATCAGAGGCACGTGAGAGGGCATCTGCCTTTATGTTCTTCTCAGCTGCACGAAAATGGATCAAAAAATTAAAACGTGAAAAGAAAAGGGACAAGTGGGCTTGTCTTGGATTGAGACGTTGAGCAGTTTGGAGGTACAGGAGATTCTTGTGGTCAGAATATACACTGACTGGGTGACGAGCTCCTTCCAGAAGATAGCGCCACTCTTCCAAGGCGAGTTTAATAGCCAGGAGTTCCCGATCTCCTATGGAGTAATTCCTCTCAGCCACAGAGAAGGTTTTGGAAAAGAAACCACAGGTAAGTGTTCGGCCTTTGGGCCCTTTCTGAGTGAGCACAGCTCCAGCACCCACAAAGGAGGCGTCAACCTCAAGTTGGAAGGGTTTCTCTAAATCTGTTTCTCTAAAACAGGAGCAGAGTCAAAGGCAGACTTCAGTCTTGAGAATGCTTCCTCCGCAACTGGAGACCAGTGTCTGGGATCAGCACTTTTTTTTAGTTAGGGCCACAATGGGAGATACGAGGGAAGAGAAGTGAGGAATGAATTGCCGGTAATAATTTGCAAAACCAAGGAATCTCTCTATGGCACGAAGTCCCACTGGGCGAGGCCACTGAAGTACCGCAGACAACTTGGTTGGATCCATCTGTAGGCCTTTATCGGAGATTATGTATCCTAGAAATGGAAGGCTCTTCGGATGGAATTGGCACTTCTCCAGTTTAGCATAGAGGCGATTGGCTCTTAGGCGCCTAAGAACTTGCCGTACATGCACTTGATGAGACTCCAGATCAGAAGAGAAGACCAAGATGTCATCTAAGTAGACAACGACACAGGTGTATAGCAGGTCGCACACACCTAGGGACTCTTCTCCCAAGAACCCTAGGTGGTGGCATTTCCCGAACGTTGGGGACGGACAGGACACGTCCTGATGAAATGTTCAGGACTCGCACAATAGAGGCAGAGGTCTCCCTGTCGTCTTCTGTTGCGTTCCTGGGAAGAGAGTCTGGCTCTGTCCACCTCCATAGGCTCTGCGGCAGATGGTACAACCGGTGACTGGAGCGGCCTCTGGAAGACAGGAGCAAGGCGAGGAAGACGTCTTGGACGAGCTTGAGCCTGCTCAAGGAGAGACTCTACGGCACGCTCTCTAAATCGCACGTCTATCCGGGTGGCCAGAGAGATTAGACCACTCAGAGTGGACGGCAGATCACGAGTGGCCAGAGCATCTTTAAATGGGAAGAGAGCCCCTTTTTGAAAGCTGCGGACAGGGCCGCGTCGTTCCAAGAGAGCTCCGAGGCCAGGGTACGGAACTGCACGGCATACTCTCCAACAGATGAATTGCCCTGACGCAGATTCAACAATGCAGTCTCAGCAGAGGAGGCCCGTGCTGGTTCTTCAAAAACAGACCGGAATTCTGCCAGAAATGCCAACAGTGTAGCAGTGACCGGGTCGTCTCTGTCCCAACGCAGAGTAGCCCAGGCCAGGGCTTTCCCGGAGAGGAGGCTGAGGATAAATGCCACCTTGGAACGCTCCGTGACGAATTGGGATGGCATGAGCTCTATGTGTAGAGAACACTGGGTGATGAAGCCCCTGCATAGCTTGGGATCCCCGTCATACTTGCCGGGCACAGAAAGACGTAGCCTGGGTTCGGTAGCAGGAAGGACAGCCGGAGTAGCAGGAGTTGCAGGAAAAGCTTCAGGGACCTTTTGCTGATGCTGGGTAGTTAGCAACTTTTGCAGCATGGCGGTGACTTGCTCCAGGTGTTTGCACTGTGCGGCAATCTGCCGGGATTGATGAATCACAATCATACCAAGATCGGGCCGACTGGGAGACGGAACCTCAGCGGGATCCATGGCCGGATCTTACTGTCAGGCTTGAGGGTTGTGGATCCATTGGTCCACTGCCTACGATGACTCCAGCCACTACCTGGGACCGGAGTCTAAGTGGTACCCGGTTTTCACCAGAGCCCGCCGCAAAGCGGGTTAGACAAGCTGCGGCGTGGTACCACCAGGTCGTTCCTCAGGCGTGACTCTGCAGTGGCGGCCAAGGTTGAGGTACAAGAACTGCAATCAATCTCGTGGTCAAAGTCCAGGCACAGGGTCAGGGCAGGTGGCAGAGATGCAACGTCAGGGTTCAATCCGGGGTCAGCAACAGGAGGTCCGAGCAGAGTGGTACGGGAACAACAGCACACAGGACAGCAACACGGAGGATCACTGGTATACGGAAACATGGAGGAGCTCAGGTAACACAGGAACACAGAGGGACACAGGAACACAGAGGGACACAGGAACGCAGGAGACACAGGAACGCAGGAGACACAGGAACGCAGGCTAATCGCAGTAAAGCTTTCTCTCCGGCTGTGAGGCACAAAGATCTGGCAGGGCTTGCAGGAAGAGGCAGGCTTATATAGATTTGGGCAATATGGCCAGTGCCAATTAATGGCGCGCTGGCCCTTTAAATCTTGAAAAGGAGCAAAGGGGAGTGAGCCGGGAGCCGGGCGAGGTGAGACGCGCTGGCGGGGGCTGGGCAGCACGGGTGAGCCCGTGACCCGCCATATGGGTCGCGGGACCACCCGTGACAAAGCCATTTAGATAAACCATGGATAACAAATATAAGTAGATGACCACAGTCAGAGTGCCTGGATCTGAGTGTCACTGGTTAAAGAACATCTACCATCAGATACCCTGATGGTACTTGATTATTACTCACCCCCTTATTTTGTCTCCAATTGCAGTAATCTTCTTTCCTTAAATCTTTGAAAGCCTCTATTTTGAAGAAATTTATGTTGAAGAAATATTTGAATGAGCCTATGGTGCTCTAAGGTTCTGTAGGTCATCCAGTTAGACTGGGGACATAAATACATTAGATTATGAAGGAGCACGGATGTGCTCTGCAGAGCACAATTGGCTCATCTGAAGATTTTATAAATGTGAATTTCAGGCGGGCGTTCAAAGTAATAAGGAAATAAGATTACTGCAAACGGAGATGGAAGGTTAGTAACAATGAGCCACCATCAGGGAATCTGACAGTAGATGTCCTTTAAAGGGGATGTCCCTTTTAAAAAACCTTGCAGGTGGACTGGGAATGGCTGTTAATTAAAATACTTACCTCCTCCTGCACTCCCGGTCTTTTGAGCCACTGTCCGTCTGAGCCATGCTCCTCTTCGTTTACAGGGCATGGCTCTTTCGCTCCGATGCCCACTTGTCCCCTGTCCCAGCGCTGACTTTGCATCTTCACCTTCCCCTGCAAGATGCTCTAGGGGAAAATTATGAGGGTCATTAATGGTCACCCCCAAAGCTGGCACCTCAGTTGTCCCATCTAATGGTTGAGGTTTGATCACAGAACATACATCAACGTTAACGACATTATCAGTGGAGTTTACACATTTGTTCCTCTAGAATTCCCAGAATATAAAGAAAGTCTCTCCCCACGATCACACTGTGCATCAAAGTTTTATCCACGCCCACAATATGGCACACAGCTCCAGAAGGAGTCTCCAGTGTGACCTCAGCCGTGGGGTATTGCTTAGTGTCCCCATGTATGCACAGGACCCCAATATGTCGTCCCCAGGGGTGTAACTTTAGGGGGTGCAGAGGTTGCGATCGCACCTGGGCCCAAGACTTTTAGGGCGCCCTTATGGTGTCACTTTCCCATATGAGAAGACTATTATTATAAACCATACACTATAGTCGGGGGTCTGGCACGGACTTTGCACTGGGGCCCATCAGCTTCTAGTTATGCCACTGGTTGTCCCCTACATTTTCCAGGGATTTTCAGGCTGGCATGTACTTAATAATAATAATTCCTATATTAAATGGCGAACACAGATTCCTCAGAATCACTAAAGTGACTAAATGGACAGAGTCCAATAGAGCATTTACAGTACATCCTCCCACGTTTAGTGCACACATTTACAGATTCAGATCAGAAACAAACAGCCAGTGCAAACAAGGCGATAGGTCTGGCTGTATCACACTCTACTCTACTCTATTCGACCCAGGCGTTTTTAAATTAGCAGGAGACGGCATATAGGGGCCGCCTACTTCCTCTCAGCTAGTGTCTGAGACCACATGGAACAGAACACCTGTTCACACATGGTGAGCCTTTTTTCCTGTTCACATGGTGCGGTATTGCATGGCGTCCGCCGCTTCTGTGGTGCGGTGCTGGTGGGAGCCCGGGGCCCGGAGCCATGGGGGCTAGGCCTGCCAGTATGGGTGCTGTGGGGCAACCTGGTCTTGGTCCCTGCCAGCGCTGTGCTGCAGCGGTGGTGGACGCCATGTGATGCCGCACATAATAGCGTAGGGACCCACCATAAAGAGGTCACCGTGAAGTGGTTGGTGGGCTTATACAATTTGATCAAAATGTAACTAAGAACCTCGAGTTTGTTATATAATGTAGCCTAGCGGCAGTAGATCATTGTGTGATGTGTGGATGTGCAGTCCAGTTCTTTTTCTCTCCCCATGTTGATCTACTGGCTGAGGAGCCCAGGTCCATGACACCTCCAACACTGTATGCAGCGTCCCTCTGGTCTGGACTGTATTGTCTATTAAGAACCTTCAGGTATCTGCCCCCCTTCCCCCATCTTACTGTGCAAACAAGACGAGAGGTCTGGCTGCATCACACTCTACTGGCTCAGGTGCCAAGGTCCAAGACACCTCCAACACTGTATGCAGCGACCCTCTGGTCTGGACTGTATTGTCTATTAAGAACCTTCAGGTTTTGGCTACACCTCTTACCGTGCAAATGAGGATGGAGTCTGGCTCCGATGCCCAGGTCCATGACAACATTTTGGATAAAAAATCCTTAAATCTTTAATTTCATTTCTTTGAAAATCTTTATGTGCTGTGGGAATTTGGCCCAGTAGAGACCGTGGTAGCGGGGTGCTGTGATGCAGTTCAAGACAGTGACACCAAGGTACAGTCCAAAACAGGTCTCGTCTGCGTTTATTGTAGCAGCAAAATAAAACAGCCTTTACATTCAGGCATTAAATAAACAAAAATCCTACCCGTCAGGGTGCTAACTATACAGGTGTTCACTAACTCACCACTATACAAAATCACTTGGCTGCTCCAGGCACAGAGGTCAGGGCTGTGTGCTCTCCAGCCTCCTTCCAGAGAGAGACAACATTCTGAGCTCTGCTGAGCGGTTTAAAAAAAAGACTGATTGGGCTGCTCCCATCACCTGTGTCCAAGGTGCTGGAAACCCAACCTCAGCACTAAGGCCTTGCATAATAGAAAAACCTAGGGGAAACATACCGCCCATCCACAGTTAACCCCTTCAGTGTCTCACATACCCTCCCCCTCTGTTTGACCCTGTGGGGGCGAACACTTTTGGCCATCAGGCAGTGGGTACGAGACAGAGCATCGGCATTCCCATGCAGCTTTCCTGCTCGATGTTCTACCGTGAACTTGAAATTTTGTAACATTAGGAACCACCTTGTGACCCTGGCGTTCCTCTCTTTGGCCTGACTCATCCAGGTGAGGGGAGAGTGATCGGTCACTAGTGTAAACTGTCGCCCTATCAAGTAATACCTCAGGGATTCCAGAGCCCATTTTATCGCCAAGCACTCCCTCTCAACTATGCTATAGTTCTTCTCAGGGGGTGTGAGCTTGCGGCTCAGGAATGTCACGGGATGTTCCTCACCCTCCACTACTTGGGACAGTACAGCCCCTAAGCCCACGTCCGAAGCGTCAGTCTGCACAATAAAGGTCTTGGTGAAGTCAGGGGTGATCAGTACCGGTCCCTCGCACAAAACCGTCTTAAGTCGCTGAAACGCCCCCTCAGCCTCTTCACTCCACTTTACCATCACCGCCCTGCTACCCTTGGTCAGGTCAGTCAGGGGTGCCGCTATGGTAGCAAAATCGGGGATAAATCGGCGATAATAGCCCACTATGCCTAGGAAAGCCCTCACTTGCTTCTTGCTCATAGGTCGTGGCCACTGCTGGATCGCCTCCACTTTATTTACTTGGGGTTTGATGACACCTCGCCCAATACGGTACCCTAGGTAACGGGCCTCTTCCAGACCCAGTGCACATTTTTGGGGGTTCGCTGTCAACCCTGCTGCCCTCAGGGAGTCTACCACTGCTTGCACCTTGGCCAGGTGACTCTCCCAATCGTTACTATAAACTATGATGTCATCCAGATAGGCCGAGGCATATCTCCGGTGAGGTTTTAGCACGAGATCCATTAACCTCTGGAATGTGGCGGGAGCCCCATGTAGCCCAAAGGGGAGTACCACGTACTGAAAAAGCCCATCAGGAGTAAAAAAAGCGGTCTTCTCTTTGGCCCTGTCAGTAAGGGGTACCTGCCAATACCCTTTCGTCAGGTCAAGGGTGGAGAAGAATCTAGCCTGTCCAAGTCGTTCTATCAACTCGTCAACCCTGGGCATGGGATAAGAATCAAATCTGGACACCTCGTTCAACTTCCTAAAGTCATTGCAGAACCGTAGGGAACCATCAGGTTTGGGAATCAACACAATAGGACTCGACCAGTCACTTTTAGACTCCTCGTTAACCCCCAGGTCTAACATCTGCCTGACTTTTTCGGATATGGCAAGCCGGCGCGCTTCAGGGACCCGGTAGGGTTTTTGGTGTACCCGGATGTGGGGTTCGGTTATGATATCATGCTTGATGACTGAAGTACGTCCCGGTAACTTAGAGAACACATCCACATTTCGGAGCACAAACTCCTTCGCTTCCTGAATCTAGGCCCTGGAGAGGGACTCCGAGATCCGTACTTCAGGCACCTTGGCATCGGGTACACCTACCTCCGGTGTCCCCTTCTTGGGGACAGACGCTTTTTCTACTCCCACGGCCATCAGGGACTCTCTTTCCCTCCATGGCTTTAGGAGGTTCACGTGGTATATCTGTTCGGGTTTCCTCCTCCCCGGCTGAGATACCTTGTAGGTTACCTCCCCTACTTTCTCCATGACCTCATATGGTCCTTGCCGTTTTGCCAAGAACTTGCTCTCAACGGTGGGCACCAGAACTAGCACTCTGTCGCCTGGGTTAAAGGTCCTGAGTCTGGCTGACCTATTGTAGACCCTAGACTGGGCCTCTTGTGCCCTTGTCATGTGCTCCTTTACAAGGGGCATTACCGCCACTATGCGGTCCTGCATAAGGGAGACATGTTCTATCACACTACGGTGGGGGGTCCTCTCCTGTTCCCAGGTCTCCTTGGCTATATCCAAAAGCCCACGTGGGGAACGGCCATATAACAGCTCAAAGGGTGAGAAACCCGTGGAGGACTGGGGAACTTCACGTATGGCAAACATCAAATAGGGCAACAAACAATCCCAGTCCTTCCCATCTTTGCTGACCACCCTCTTTAGCATCCCCTTCAAGGTCTTGTTAAACCTCTCGACCAGGCCATCTGTCTGAGGATGATACACAGAGGTGCGGAGCTGTTTAACCTGCAGTAGCTTACACATCTCCTTCATTACCCTAGACATGAATGGGGTACCCTGGTCAGTCAAGATTTCCTTGGGGAGGCCTGTGCGTGAGAATACCTGGAACAGCTCCCTAGCAATATTTTTAGAGGAGGTGTTCCTTAATGGAATCGTCTCGGGATACCGCGTAGCGTAGTCCAGGATAACCAGGATGTATTGGTGCCCCCTTGAGGATTTGACTATGGGGCCAACCAGATCCATTGCAATCCGTTCAAATGGCACCTTTATGATTGGTAGCGGGACCAAAGGACTCCTGAAGTGGGACACTGGGGCAGTAAGTTGACACTCGGGGCAGGAGCTACAATACCGGTTTACCTCCTCCCACACCCCGCGCCAGAAAAATCTCTGCAGGATCCTCTCCCGGGTCTTCTCAGCACCTAAGTGCCCTCCCAGCACATGTTTGTGTGCCAACTCTAGCACCAGCCTACGGTGAGATTGGGGTACTACAAGTTGCTCAACCTCCTCACCCCGTATCTGGTCGACCCTGTACAACAGCTCCCCAACAATCACCATTCGGGGGTATATTTTGTCAGCCCCTGGTATTTGGAGTACCACATTTATCACTTTAACATTCTCCCGTGCTTTAAACAAGGTAGGGTCCTGTAGCTGTGCAGCCCCAAAATTCTCACGGGAAAACTCAAGGTCCGGCATGTCGGCCACTTCCTCGTGGCCAGGGTAACCAGACTCCCTGAGTCTAGCAAGGCTTCCACCGTGTGACCACCGATTGTGACCATACACACTTGGGGTTCTGCATCCGTGACTGACTCGGCAGCCAGAACCGGCCGGGCAAACAGTGACATTCGCCGGGTCTGGTTGCAGTCCATTGGCTCCACTGACAGGGGACAGTTGGCAGCAATATGGCCCATTTCATGGCATCGCCAGCACTGGATACGGCTATGACCTCTGTCACGAGCCTCACTGGGTTTCTGTGTATCCAAGCCCCCCAGTGTACCCCCTCCCAACCTGACCTGTTTCCCTTTTCCTGCAGTAGCAGTCCTACCAGATGGTTTAATGGCCTTGTCACTGGCACTGCTTTGTGTGGGAGGGATAAGTAGAAGATCCTCAGTAGCCCGATATCTCTCTACTAGGGACACGAGTTCCTCAGCATTTGTGGGACCGGCCTGTCCAACCCACCGCTGGAGCCGAGAGGGCAGAGAACGGGTGAACTTGTCAAGAACCACTCTCTCGACCATCTGTGCTGGGGTGCAGTCATCGGGTTGTAGCCACTTCCGGACAAGATGGATCAGGTCATGCATTTGGGAGCGCGGGGGTAGTTTTTCAGAGTATGCCCACTGATGGACCCGGCTGGAACGAACTTGAACGGTGACCCCAAGACGAGCCAGAATCTCCGCCTTTAGCTGGGGGTACTCACGGGCCTCCGTTTCACTCAGGTCGCAGTAGGCCTTCTGCGATTCGCCTGTCAGGAACGGCGCCAGGACATCTGCCCACTGCTCAGCTGGTAACTCCTCTCGCTCAGCTACTCGCTCGAACACAGTGAGATAAGCCTCCATGTTGTCGGTCGCCGTCATCTTTTGTAAAGCCTTCTGCACTGCAGCCCGTGCGGAATGCTGGACAACCGGGTACCCTTGCAAACCAGTATGGGACCCCTCAGTAGTCGTCGCTTGCGGTGCTGCCATAACGCCAGAAAACTTTTCCATCATCAGCTGGAACATGGCTCGGGACTCTTCCTGCTGTTGCTGTAGCATGGCTTGGGACTCTGCCTGCTGTTGCTGGAGCATGGCTTGCTGCTGTCGGGACCTCTCCTCCTGCTGCTGGAGCATGGCTTGCTGCAGCTGTCGATTAGCCTGGGATTCTTCCTGCTGCTGGCGGGACCTCTCCTCCTGCTGCTGGAGCATGGCCTGCTGCTGCTGCCGATTAGCTCTGGCCTCCTCTTGCAGGTATTTAATAAAGTCCTCCATCTTGGCTTTATCCTGCAATTTGCCTGCTGCTTTCACCCAGGCCATGCAATGTTGCAGGATGTAGCGAGCCTTTGAGGTGTGTGTCTTTTGAACTGTCCGCATCCTCCACCATATGTGGGAATTTGGCCCAGTAGAGACCGTGGTAGCGGGGTGCTGTGATGCAGTTCAAGACAGTGACACCAAGGTACAGTCCAAAACAGGTCTCGCCTACGTTTATTGTAGCAGCAAAATAAAACAGCCTTTACATTCAGGCATTAAATAAACAAAAATCCTACCCGTCAGGGTGCTAACTATACAGGTGTTCACTAACTCACCACTATACGAAATCACTTGACTGCTCCAGGCACAGAGGTCAGGGCTGTGTGCTCTCCAGCCTCCTTCCAGAGAGAGACAACATTCTGAGCTCTGCTGAGCGGTTTAAAAAAAAGACTGATTGGGCTGCTCCCATCACCTGTGTCCAAGGTGCTGGACACCCAACCTCAGCACTACGGCCTTGCATAATAGCAAAACCTAGGGGAAACATACCGCCCATCCACAGTTAACCCCTTCAGTGTCTCACAGTGCCAAAGTCTCAAAGGATTAGCCTTGGCAGATAAATGGGCTTTAACAGACTGAGACAGGAACACACAGTAAAAAGGTTTCCAAAACTAGGATTGGTCTTAAACGGTTATTCCCACAAAGACAGAAATCTTAAATATACTAAAGATAACAAAATAACCCATTCTCTAACGTCTCAAGGACGCAGCCTGACCAGTGTCTCTTCATGTCGTAATAACTTTTGAACACTTTAACTTATCTTACTGATTCTGAGACTGATTTCTTGTGATACGTTGTAGTTTATATTAATAGTATAATTTTTGCTGATTGGTCAGGTGTTTATGGCGTAAAAATTCAATATTTTAGGAAAAATGTGAAAAAAATGTAAATTTTCTACATTTCAAAAGTTCTAGTTTTTTGAAAAAAGGCATATCACCATTTTTTTTTCACAGAAAACCTTTGCCATTTGTCTTCTTTCTATTTTTTTTTTTTTTTTTTAAGTTTGCTTATTTTTTACAAATTTTAGAAGGTTTAAAATTTTAGTAGCAAGTTCTCAAATTTCATGTCCGGCGTGTCATGCCTTGCGATCCCCACCTGCCGCTAACACAAGTTACCCTTTCGCATGCAGCAGCAGGATGTGTGGCCCAAAAGCCCAAGATGGGCCAGGGATTGAGAAGTCCTTTCTTTTCCCAATGCATCTCCGGGGCCCCTTTATTTAGTATTTTACAGAAAGCCAGTTGTTTTCCACCATAGACTCAGTTTTGAGCTGAAATTTCCACCCTGCACTTTCCAAAATCCACTTGTTAACCACCATATACAGTAACCATTATCTGCTGCTGCTGTGGCAGTTGGAAGCTGAGCCGTGATTGGTTGCTATTCTGCCACAGGTCATTAATATGAGCGCTGAGCTTTGATTGATTACTAAAAGCAATGAGTATAAGAGGCTTATGTGTGAGGTAAGATGGGAAAGATTTATCAGAAGTGTTTGAGGTAAAACTGTTCTAGTCGACCATAGAAACCGATCAGAGTAGTTTTATAAACAGCTGTTGGAAAATGAAACTTTGCCCTCCGATCAGTTTCCATATGCAGCTAGAGCAGTTCTGCTCTCAGACACTTCTGATGAGTCTCCCCAAATTAAATGACAGAGACAACCACTGAAAGAGACGATCAAAGACAGTCACTTATAGAGACGGTCAGAGACAGTCACAGAAAGAGTAGGTCGGAGACCGAGAAGGTCAGAGACAGACGGTCAGACACAGTCACAGGAAGAGAAGGTCAGAGACAGTCACTGAAAGAAACAGTCAGAGACAGAGAAGGTCAGAGATAGAGAAGGACAGAGACAGTCACTGAAAGAGATGGTTAGAGACAGTCACTATAAGAAAAGGTCAGAGACCGAGAAGGTAACTGAAAGAGATGGTCAGAGACAGTCACTTAAAGAGGCAGTCAGAGACTTACACTGAAAAGAGACAGTCAGAGACAGTTATTGAAAGAGACTGTCAGAGACAGTCACTGAAAGAGATGGTCAGAGACAGTCACTGAAAGAGATGGTCAAGGACAGAGAGGAATCTCAGAGCGCAATAGTGTTTTAAGAAACTTGAGGAAGGGAGTTTTTCGATCTTGAAACACTTTGGGGCACATATACTAAGGGTCCACAGACCGCGATTCCGTTGTGTTTCCCAAATATTTCCATTTTGCGCCGAATTGCCTCGGGTTTTTGGCGCATGCGATCGGAATGTGTCGCATCGGCGCCGGCTTGCACGCAACAGGAATGGGGGGCGTGGCCATCGGGCAACCCGACAGATTCAGACAAACTGCGGAATTAAAGAAACAAAGTGGGGGTCATTTAGTAAGGGCCCGATTCGCGGTTTCCCGGCGTGTTACCCAAATATTTCCGATTTGCGCCGATTTCCAATGAAGTGACCCGGGATTTTTGCGCACGCGAACGGACTGTGGCGCATCGGCGCTGGCATGCATGCGACGGAAATCGGGGGGCGTGGCGAGCGAAAATCCGACGGATTTGGAAAACCCACCGCATTAAAAAAAAAATGTGTCGCGGAGCTTGCACTTACCTTCACTAGGAATAGGCCGGTGAACTTGAGTGTGTACCAATGCTCATCAGCGGAGCAGCGCCACCTGGGAACTGCCTTAATGAATCCCGGCCGGACCCGTATCCACCGCAGAGAACGCGCCGCGGGATCGCGGATGGACCGGGTAAGTAAATCTGCCCCAATGTGTCGCAAGATCATGCACTCATATGCACCAGGAAGAAGCAGGTGAACTCCGGCGGACCTTTGCACAGAAGCGACACCTGCTGGATATCCGGGGCACGATGTTAGTGAATCACGCCGGACCCGAATCCTTGTCAGACAACGCACCGTGGGATCGCGACAGGACCGGGTAAGTAAATCTGCCCCATTGTTTCTGGTCCAGTTTTAATAAATAAAGGTGTTATCAATATACCTAAAAACCAAATCAACCCCCAAAATCTATGACATATCATATGCACCTCTCTAACTACAAAAGTCAGAAAATACCAAAAAACAGAAAATAGTATCCTTTATTGAGGATAAATACAAAATATTATACATATATATCCTTCGAAAGGGAAAATCCAGTCCAATACATAGGGGACAACCAGTAGCCCAAGATGGAAATAGGACAAATACAGGAGACCAGTGGCCCCCCTTTTTTAACAAGTTAACCCAGGGTCAAAAGATAAGAAGGGAAAATCCAATCCAATACATAGGGGACAACCAGTAACCCCAGATGGAAATAGGGCAAACACAGGAGACCGGTGGCCCCCCTTTTTTAACAAGTTAACCCAGGGTCAAAAGATAAGAAGGGAAAATCCAATCCAATACATAGGGGACAACCAGTAGCCCCAGATGGAAATAGGGCAAATACAGGAGACCAGTGGCCCCCCTTTTTTAACAAATTAACCCAGGGTCAAAAGATAAGACCAGTAAGGGTAAATTGGCAGTAGTGCAGTGAAAAGAATAATAAATATACTGAAGGAACCTTCCGGTATTTAAGAATTCCATATTACTATAGCACACTTACCCGCAAACATGATGAAAGACTGACGCTGGGCAATCAAAGGGTGGCCAGTATACACCCCGACGCACGTTTCGCACTGATGCTTCGTCAGGAGGTCATCAATATACCATCTGGATCTTCAATTTTTGTCTATCAATATGTACACAACACATCTATGTACATACAGCACACATACATACAGCATATACAAAAACATATCCATAAAGCATATTCACACATAAATTACATACAGAGATAATATATACACAGCATATCCATGCACAGACAGTATATAGACATCATACACATATTTAAACACATAGGGGCATATTTATCAGGGCCTCTGCTAGCACTTGCTATTATTTTGCCCTCACTGCCACTTTCACGCCAGTGGGGCGTGAATGGGTGTGAGGGAGATGTGAGGGGGGTGCGCTAGTGAGGGGGGAGCAGGCTGCGTTTTCACCCTGCCTGGCGTAGAATAAACGCGGCACTGCCACCTGCCCCAATACAACAGGAGGCGGAAGCCTGGCGCATGGTCCGACTGAGCACCGGAACGTCCCCTAATTTGTGTTGCATGAAGAATAGTGCAGCTGCCCCATAAAATGGTTGCGTGCGACACATTTGTGGTGCGGACACTTCTTAAATACCTGTGCAAGCTTTTTACATCAAAAACAATGTGAAAAGTCTGACAGAAAAACAGTGCAAAGCCCTTAGTAATTGTGCCCCACTGTGTAAGTTCAGGCTTGGAACTACAGTTAGTTTTGTCTCTAGACCAGCGTAAAGCAACTCTTGCCACTGCACATTTGCTCCTCATCAATCAGAACCACCTGCAGCTAAAGGTTCAGGTGTATGACACATGTAATGGCATACGGAGAGGACCTATCAAGCCAGGAGTCCCGTAACATCTGAACCCTGGAGCTAAAGTCCAGTTATCAAAAACATGGCCCCTATAACACTGGGACCAGGAGTCTTAAGGGGACATACTGCCCATCTAGCACTCTACCAAGTGATGGTTTACAACACACATACTGCCCATCTACCACTCTACATACTGCATATACGCATGTACAGTCATGGCCATAAGTTGTGAGAATGATACAAATGTAAATTTTTACAAAGTCTACTGCATCAGGTTTTATAATGGCAATTTGTATATACTCCAGAAAGAGGGATCAGCTTAACAGCAATTAATTGCAAAGTCAATATTTGCCTAGAAAATGAACTTTTTCCCCCAAAACACATTTCATCTTCATTGCAGGCGCCTTAGGAGCAGCTAACATGGTGTCAGTGATTGCTCCAGTAACACAGGTGTGGGTGCTGATGAGGACAGGGCTGGAGATCAATCTGTCATGATTAACCCCTTAACGCTCTGCGCCGTAGCTCTACGGCGCAGAGGTATAAGGGATGTATGAAGTGGGCTCACGGGCTCAATATTGCAGCAAACCCCCACCGCTAATAACCGCGGTCGGTGCTTGCACCGATCGCGGCTATTAACCCTTTCAACGCCGCCGGCAAAGTCGCCGGCGGCGTTTAAAAGACGGCGCCGCGCAGGCGCCGCCATCTTTATTACGATCGCCACGCCCCCGAACGTCATCAGGGGGCGGCGATCGGTTTCCATGGTAGCCTCGGGTCTTCATTTGAGCCAGTGGCTCATTGTAATGAATGTGCTGCAAAAATGCCATATATTGCAATACAGAAGTATTGCAGTATATGGTAGGAGCGATCTGACTATCTAGGGTTAATGTACCCTAGATGGTCTAAGAAATAGTAAAAATTTTAAAAAAAATTTAAAAAATTAAAAAAATTAATAAAATATTAAAAGTTCAAATCACCCCCCTTTCTCAGAACGGATATAAAACATAATAAACAGTAAAAATCACAAACATATTAGGTAGCGCCGCGACCCAAAATGCCCGATCTATCAAAATATAAAAACGGTTACGGCCGGCGGTGACCTCCGAGGCGGGAAATGGCGCCCAAATGTCCGAAATGCGACACCTTTTTACATAACATAAAAAATGAAATAAAAAATGATCAAAACTTCGCACAGTCCTCAAAATGATAGCAATGAAAACGTCGCTTCATTTCGCAAAAAATGACCCCGCACACATCTCCGTGCGCCGAAGTATGAAAAAGTTATTAGCGTCAGAAGATGGCAAAAATGTTTTTTTCTTTTTTGTACACATTCGTTTAATTTTTGAAAATGTATTAAAACAAAATAAAACCTATCTAAATTTGGTATCACCGCGATCGCACCGAACCAAAGAATAAAGTAGGCATGTTATTTGGAGAGAAGAGTGAAAGTCGTAAAAACTGAGCCCACAAGAACGTGACGTTTTTTTTTTTCAATTTTTCCACATTTGGAATTTTTTTTCAGCTTCGCAGTACACGGCATGTTAAAATAAATAACATTACGGGAAAGTAAAATTTGTTACGCACAAAATAAGCCCTCACACAGGTCTGTACACGTAAAAATGAAAAAGTTATGGATTGTTGAAGTTGGAGAGGGAGAAATGAGCCGAAAAACCCTGCGTCCTTAAGGGGTTAAGTAAGAATTACACCACTGGACACTTTAAGAGGAAGATTTGGTGGATTTTGTCGAATTTGGTGAACTGTCCTGGGGTATGGCGCGCGTGCCCACAGAAATGGCTCTGAGTGCCGCCACTGGCACCAGTACCATAGGTTCGCAACCATTGATTTATCGCATCATCAAGGAATTCTAGGTTCGAGGTTCCATTTTTGTCAAAAAGGCTCAAGGGCCCCCAAGAAGGACCAGCAAGCGCCAGAACCGTCTCGTCTCTTAAAAATGTTTCAGCTTCGGGCTCCCAGCAGTGCAGAGCTTGCTCAGGAATGGCAGCAGGCAGGTGTGAGGCATCTGCACGCACTGTGACACTGCGGAGACTCTTGGAGCAAGGCCTGGTGTCCAGGAGGGCAGCAAAGAAGCCGCTTCTCTCCAGAAAAACATCAGGGACAGACTGATATTCTGCAGGAGGTGCAGGGAGTGGACTGCTGAGGACTGGGGGAAAGTCATTCTCTGATGAATCCCCTTTCCGATTGTTTGGAACATCTGGAAAACAGCTTGTTGGGAGAAGACAAGGTGAGCGATACCACCAGTCTTGTCTCATGCCACCTGTAAAGCCTCCTGCAACCATTCATGTGTGGGGCGGCTTCTCAGCCAAGGGAATCGGCCTAAAAACACCTCCATGTATAAAGAATGGAACCAGAATGTCCTCCAAGAGCAACTTCTCCCAACCGTCCAGGAGCAGTTTGGTTATCAACAATGCCTTTTCCAGCATGATGGAGCACCTTGCCATAAAGCAAAGGGGAGAACTAAATGGCTCAGGGATAGAGATGAGCGAACATACTCGTCCGAGCTTGATGCTCGTTCGAGCATTAACGTACTCGAAACTGCTCGTTGCTCGGACGAATACTTCGCCACTCGAGAAAATGGCATCTCCCGCCGTTTTGCTTTTTGGCGGCCAGAAACAGAGCCAATCACAAGCCAGGAGACTCTGCACTCCACCCAGCATGACGTGGTACCCTTACACGTCGATAGCAGTGGTTGGCTGGCCAGATCAGGTGACCCTGGAATAGACTAGCCCCTGCCCGCGCTGCTCGGATCATTCTGTGTCTGGATGCCGCTAGGGGGAGACCTGCTGCTGGTCAGGGAAAGCGTTAGGGTGTTCTATTAGAATAGTGTTAGGCAGGAGAGATTCTACAAGAACCCAACAGTCCTTCTTAGGGCTACAATAACGTTATACTTTTTTTTTTATTATTTGCTTGTGGCTGGGCTTGCTGGCACTCAGGGCCGGATTATAGGCGGGGCTCCCGGGGCTCGAGCCCCGGGGCCCCCACCATCTTGCCCCCCCTAGGGGCCCCCACCAGATCGCACCTCCCGGGCCACCCGTCTGAGATGTCCGCTCCCAGACTCAGGTGACCGCCTCTCCGCTCATCTCCCTGCACCACAGAGATGCCCCCGTCACAGGTGACACCGCCTCCACCTCCCAGGCCGCCCCCTCAGCACAGGTGACACTGCCTCCACGGCCGCCCCCCTCGGCACAGGTTACAGCCCTCCCGCCCGCCAATCCCCATGCATGCGTGGCCGAACAAACCAACCCCCGCCGGCCCGCCTGAACAAGTAAAACCCGCTCGATTGCCCCGCCCCCCGCTCCCGCTCAAACAGGCACCCACCGCCCCCACCTCACATCCCCGGCCGAACAAGAGACCCCCACTCCGCTCCCTGCTTGAAAAAGCACCCGGCGCGCTGCTCCCTGTCTGAACAATCGCCCCCCTCCCCCCCCGCATGAAAAAGCACCCGGCGCCCCCCCCCCCTCCCGTCCGAACAAACGACACCCCCCCTCCGCCCCCCGCGTGAACAAGCACCGCCAACCCCCTCCCAGCTGAACAACAACCGAAAGACCCCCCACCCGCCTGAACACCCACCTGAAGCCACGGCCGGTCACCCTAAAAGGTAAGTATATACATATGTATTTATTTGTGTGTATATATGTATATACTGTGTATATATGTATATACTGTTTATTTATGTGTATATATGTATATACTGTTTATTTATGTGAATATATGTGTATATATGTATATACTGTTTATTTATGTGTATATATGTATATACTGTTATTTATGTGTATATATGTGTATATATGTATATACTGTTATTTATGTGTATATATGTATATACTGTTTATTTATGTGTATATATGTGTATATATGTATATACTGTGTATATATGTATATACTGTTATTTATGTGTATATATGTGTATATATGTATATACTGTTATTTATGTGTATATATGTGTATATATGTATATACTGTTTATTTATGTGTATATACAGTGTATATATGTATATACTGTTTATTTATGTGTATATACAGTTTATATATGTATATACTGTTTATTTATGTGTATATATGTGTATATATGTATATACTGTTATTTATGTGTATATATGTGTATACTGTATATGTATATACTGTTTTTTATGTGTATATATGTGTATATATGTATATACTGTTTATTTATGTGTATATACAGTGTATATATGTATATACTGTTTATTTATGTGTATATACAGTGTATATATGTATATACTGTTTATTTATGTGTATATACAGTGTATATATGTATATACTGTGTATATGGGTATATATGCATCTACTGTGTATAGATGCATACGATGAATATACTGTATTTATACATGCATATATGCATATATGTGTGAACATTTAAATTATATTTATATATAATACTGGGTATATGGTATGTATGTATATGCTCTATATACTGAATGTGTGTGTGTATTTCCCATATGTGTGTGTATATGCTGTATATACTGAATGTGTGTGTATTTGCTGTATGTGTGTATATACTTTATGAGTTTGTACATACTCTGTGTATTAGTGTATAAATGTATATGAGTGCATAAATGTGTATGTATATATGGGTGCAAGTATATGCGTGTAGAACTTTTATCTGTGTGTATATAAGTATATAAAGGTGTGTATATATCAGTGTGGGGGATGTATATCTGGCCCCAATATGAAGAGGTGTTACTGCGGATGAGGCGGCTGTATGCAGCTGTGTTACTGGGGGCAAGGTGGCTGTATGTAGCTGTTACTGGGGGCGAGGCGGCTGTATGTAGCTGTATTACTGGGGATGAGGCGGCTGTATGTAGCTGTGTTACTGGGGATGAGCAGGCTGTATGTAGCTGTGTTACTGGGGGCGAAGGCGGCTGTATGTAGCTGTGTTACTGGGGGCGAGGCGGCTGTATGTAGCTGTGTTACTGGGGGCGAGGCGGCTGTATGTAGCTGTGTTACTGGGGGCGAGGCGGCTGTATGTAGCTGTGTTACTGGGGGCGAGGCGGCTGTATGTAGCTGTGTTACTGGGGGTGAGGCGGCTGTATGCAGCTGTGTTACTGGGGATGAGGCAGCTGTATGTAGCTGTGTTACTGGGGATGAGCAGGCTGTATGTAGCTGTGTTACTGGGGGCGAAGGCGGCTGTATGTAGCTGTGTTACTGGGGGCGAGGCGGCTGTATGTAGCTGTGTTACTGGGGGCGAGGCGGCTGTATGTAGCTGTGTTACTGGGGGCGAGGCGGCTGTATGTAGCTGTGTTACTGGGGGCGAGGCGGCTGTATGTAGCTGTGTTACTGGGGGCGAGGCGGCTGTATGTAGCTGTGTTACTGGGGGCGAGGCGGCTGTATGTAGCTGTGTTACTGGGGGCGAGGCGGCTGTATGTAGCTGTGTTACTGGGGGCGAGGCGGCTGTATGTAGCTGTGTTACTGGGGGCGAGGCGGCTGTATGTAGCTGTGTTACTGGGGGTGAGGCGACTGTATGTAGCTGTGTTACTGAGGGCGAGGCGGCTGTATGTAGCTGTGTTACAGGGGATGAGGCGGCTGTATGTAGCTGTGTTACTGGGGGCGAGGCGGCTGTATGTAGCTGTGTTACTGGGGGCGAGGCGGCTGTATGTAACTGTGTTACTGGGGATGAGGCGGCTGTATGTAGCTGTGTTACTGGGGGCGAGGCGGCTGTATGTAGCTGTGTTACTGGGGGCGAGGCGGCTGTATGTAGCTGTGTTACTGGGGATGAGGCAGCTGTATGTAGCTGTGTTACTGGGGGCGAGGCGGCTGTATGTAGCTGTGTTACTGGGGGCGAGGCGGCTGTATGTAGCTGTGTACTGGGGGCGAGGAGGCTGTATGTAGCTGTGTTACTGGGGGCGAGGCGGCTGTATGTAGCTGTGTTACTGGGGTGAGGCGGCTGTATGTAGCTGTGTTACTGCTGGGATAGTGGAA
Source organism: Engystomops pustulosus (assembly GCF_040894005.1). NCBI lineage: Eukaryota > Metazoa > Chordata > Amphibia > Anura > Leptodactylidae > Engystomops > Engystomops pustulosus. Next base: position 208,824,530 of record NC_092414.1, read on the forward strand.
AGGAAGCAGGAGGACGTGTCTGTACGCTACACTCAGTGGGGGCCTCCACCAGATTTTGCGCCCAGGGGCCCCCACCAACCTTAATCCGGCCCTGCTGGCACTAGTAGTGCAGCTAGTACCATATTGTGAGGAATTTGCAGGGGGACTTGCTACCATTGTGTTTAGCTCTTAGTGACACGCATATCCACCTCAAACACCGTAGTGGGACAATTTATTAGGGGTTTGATTAGAATTAGGCAGAGTCTGCTGATTTATTTTTTTTTTTTACCTTTATTTCATTTTATAGCTCAAACTCATCTTGCAAAGCAGTGTGCTTTCAGTGTCGGCTACAAAATAGCCATAGGAGAACCCCAACGGCTTACTTAGGCCTACAATAGCGTTATATTTTCCTTTTTTTTGTTTGCTTGTGGCTGGGCTTGCTGGCACTAGTAGTGCAGCTAGTACCATATTGTGAGGAATTTGCTGGGAGACCTGCGACCGTTGTGTTTAGCTCTTAGTGACACACATATCCACCTCAAACACCGAAGTGGGACAATTTATTAGGGGTTTGATTAGAATTAGGCAGAGTCTGCTGATTTATTTTTTTTTTTTTACCATTATTTCATTTTATAGCTCAAACTCATCAGGCAAAGCACAAAATCCAGTTGTGTGCTGACAGTGTAGGTTAGAAACTAGCCATAGCAATAGGAAAGCATTGTTTTGTTAAAAAAAAATAAAAATAAAAAAAAATAAACACACAAAAAAAAAAATTAAAAGTTTACACTTTAATTTGGAAAATGTTTAACCCGAGGGCTAGGGGTAGAGGACGAGGGCGTGGACGTGGGCGTCCAACTACTGCAGGGGTTAGAGGCCGTGGTCCTGGGCGGGGTGAGACACCACCTGCTGATGAGGGAGCAGGGGAACGCCGCAGAGCTACACTCCCTAGGTTCATCATGTCTCAAGTTACTGGGACTCGTGGTAGAGCACTGTTGAGGCCAGAACAGTGCGAAGAGGTAATGTCGTGGATTGCCGACAATGCTTCTAGCCATTTGTCCACCAGTCAGTCTTCCATGCAGTCCACCCATGTCACCGAAATCAGCACTCCTCCGGCTCCTCCACCTCAGCCTCCTTCCCCCCAGTCTGCCCCCTCCCAGCAAAATTTGGGATTTGAAGCGGCATACTCTGAGGGACTGTTTTCTGGACCCTTCCCACAGTCACAAACCACTTGTCCGGTTGCTGCTGAGCAATTTTCCGATGCCCAGGTTTTCCACCAGTCGCAGTCTGTGGGTGATGATGACATTATTGACGTAGTGGAAGAAGTGTGTAAAGAGGTGTCGGACGATGAGGAGACACGGTTGTCAGACAGTGGTGAAGTTGTTGTCAGGGCAGGAAGTCCGAGGGGGGAGCAGACTGAGGGATCGGAGGATGATGAGGTGACAGACCCAAGCTGGGTTGATAGGCCGGGTGAACACAGTGCTTCTGAGACGGAGGCGAGTCCTATAGCAGAACAGGTTGGAAGAGGCAGTGGTGGGGCCAGACGGAGAGGCAGGGCCAGAGCTGGTGCATCAGCGCCAAATGTTGCCCGTAGTCAAGCTCCCGTGGCGAGGGCTAGATTTTCAGAAGTCTGGAGGTTCTTTAAAGAAACACCGGATGACCGATGGACTGTGGTGTGCAACCTTTGCCAAACCAGGATCAGCAGGGGTTCCACCACTACTAGCTTAACTACCACCAGTATGCGCAGGCATATGAATGCTAAACACCCCACTCAATGGCACCAAGCCCGTTCACCTCCGGCCGGGCACACCACTGCTCCTTCCCCTGTGTCATCTGCTAGTCAGCCCCCTGCCCAGGACCACGGCCCAAACACCTCCCGTGCGAAAACCCCATCTTCGCCTCCACGATCCTCCACAGCATCCACCAGCGTTCAGCTCTCCATACCCCAGACGCTGGAGCGCAAAAGGAAGTATAGCGCAACCCACCCACACGCCCAAGCCCTCAACGTCCACATCTCCAAGTTGCTTAGCCTGGAGATGCTGCCCTATAGGCTGGTAGAGACCGAGGCCTTTCGAAACCTCATGGCGGCGGCCGCCCCTCGGTATTCGGTCCCCAGCCGCCACTACTTTTCCCGATGTGCCGTCCAAGCCCTGCACAAGCACGTGTCAGAGAACATCATCCGTGCCCTGACCAACACCGTTTCTGACAAGGTCCACCTGACCACAGACACGTGGACGAGTGCTGCCGAGCAGGGCCACTATATATCGCTGACGGCACATTGGGTTAACTTGGTGGAGGCTGGGACCGAGTCTGACCCTGGGGCTGCTCATATACTGCCAATGCCGAGGATTGCGGGGCCTACCTCGGTCCAGGTCTCAAAGGCCTACTATGCCACCTCCTCCTCCCACCCCTCCTCCACCTCCTCCTCCTCCGAATTACCACCGATTACTGGGTATTCACTCTCCTGGACCCACGGTACAAGCAAAATCTTTCCACTCTCATCCCTGGAGAAAAAAAGGGGTGTGAGAATGCATGAATACCAGCAGGCCCTGGTGCACAAGCTGAAACAGTATTTCCCTTCTGACAGCGCTAGCGGCAGAGGGCGTACTTCTGCGGGACAAGTAACGAGGGAGAGTAGGCGAGCAGGCAGCTTGTCCAGCACTGGCAGGGGTACGCTTTACAAGGCCTTTGCCAGTTTTATGTCACCCCAGCAAGACACTGTCACCTGTCCCCAGTCTCGGCAGAGTAGGGCTGATCTTTACAGAAAGATGGTGAGGGAGTACGTAGCTGACCATACCATCGTCCTAAATGATCACACAGCTCCCTACAACTACTGGGTTTCAAAGCTGGACATGTGGCACGAACTGGCGCTGTACGCCTTGGAGGTTCTTGCCTGCCCTGCCGCTAGCGTCTTGTCCGAGCGGGTTTTCAGTGCAGCTGGTGGCATCATCACCGATAAGCGTAAACGCCTGTCGACTGACAGCGCTGACAGGCTGACACTTATCAAGATGAATAAAGCCTGGATTTCTCCGGATTTTCATTCTCCAACAGGTGAAAGAAGCTCAACCTGAATAATGTATGCACTCCTCCTCCTCATTGTCCTCCTTCTCCTCCTCTTTGTACACTAAAGCATAGGAAACTGGCTATTTTTTGCCAGGGCCAACTGGCTCTAGCTATAGTACTCTATGTATTTAATTTTTCTGGAGGGCCACCTACCCGGTCCTCTGTTTTAAGCAATTTTTCGCAGTGCCACATACAGTCACTAAATCTATTTAATTTTTCTGGAGGACCACCTACCTGCTCCTCTGGTTTGAAAACTTTTTTGGACTGCCACATACAGGCACTCAATTTATTTAATTTTTCTGGAGGACCACCTACCTGCTCGTCTGGTTTGAAAACTTTTTTGGACTGCCACATACAGGCACTATCCAAATTAAATTGTCTCCATAGCAGCCTCCACATGTCGTCTCTTTAGCTGGCTCCACACGTTGTCTCCATTGCTACCTCCACACGTCATCGCCATAGCTGCCTCCAAAAGTCGTCCATATAGCTGCCTCCATACATGGTCTCCTTATCAAACAAGCTGTGTCAGGCAGAATTTTGGGTTGTTTTCATGGATTCCACATCAAACTTGTTAACTTTGTCGCCACCCTGCTGTGTTATCCACAAAATATACTGGCAAACTTTTATCATTTACCAATATTATTTCAGCGCTTCTTGCGCATCTGTTTACATTCCCCTCACCCGCCATATCCTAAACTTATAAGAACGCTACTACACTTGATCTTATACAAAAGGTTCTTAGAAGTGCTGTTTGGGGAGTAGCCTAGAGACAGGGGCTTGGATTGGCGAAAGCTCACCTGGCTGCGGAGCGCCAGCTCCATCTCAAGATCCAACTAACATAGTTTTAACTGCAGCACCTTTAATCTACTACTAGTTCACTGCCTCCATACATCGTCCCCTTATCAAACGATCTGTGTCGGGCAGAATTTTGGGTTGTTTTCATGGCTTCCACATCAAACTTGTTAACTTTGTCGCCACCCTGCTGTGTAATCCACAAAATATACTGGCAAACTTTTATCATTTACCAATATTATTTCAGCGCTTCTTGGGCATCTGTTTACATTCCCCTCACCCGCCATATCCTAAACTTATAAGAGCGCTACTACACTTGATCTTATACAAAAGGTTCTTAGAAGTGCTGTTTGGGGAGTAGCCTAGAGACAGGGGCTTGGATTGGCGAAAGCTCGTCTGGCAGCGGAGTGCCAGCTCCATCTCAAGATCCAACTAACATAGTTTTAATTGCAGCACCTTTAATCTACTACTAGTTCACTGCCTCCATACATCGTCCCCTTATCAAACGAGCTGTGTCAGGCAGAATTTTCAGGTGTTTCACCAGATGCATAATGGAACGCGGCCCATCTGTCGCCGCCATGCTGGAGACCTGAAGTTGCAATCATAGCAGCGCAATATGGATGCCCCATACTGTCGCTCTTAATCATGGAACCATTTCCGTAAAAACAATTACAAATAGAACCACTATGCTATTCCATTATTCCTAGGTGAAATATTCAAACGACCCGGCCTGCTTTGAAAATTATAATTTTTTCAAAGTAAACGCTTCTGGCCCCCTGGCCCATTTTGGGTGGGGAGGAGCCGAGAGACAGGGGCTTGGACAGGCAAAATCTCGCCTGGCAGTGGACCGCCAGCTCCATCCCAAGATTAGGCAGCCTCAGAGGCATCCATGCATGCTGCCCCTGCTGTTTCCTGTCCATTTTGCCTCCACGATCCTCCACAGCGTCCACCAATGTCTCATTTCAACTCTCTATACCCCAGACGCTGGAGCACGAGAGGATATGCAGCACATCATCCCCTTATCAAACGAGCTGTGTCAGGCAGAATTTTCAGGTGTTTCACCAGATACATAGTGGAACTCGGCCCATCTGTCGCCGCCATGCTGGGGACCTGAAGTTTCAATCATAGCAGCGCAATATGGATGCCCCATACTGTCGCTCTTAATCATGGAAGTCGTCTCCATGGCTGCCTCCACATGTTGTCCCCTTATCAAAAGAGCTGTGTCAGGCTCATTTTTAGGGTGTTTTACCAGATACGTTATGGAACTTGGTCACTATGTCGCCACCATGCTGTGTTATCGACTAAATATACCGTCAACCTTTTGTTCACATAGGAAATCATTTCACCTCCTTTGGTGAAACCTGAGTCCATTTAGGGTATGTCGCCATGAGACTCTCTAGCCTGCCACTGCTGCCGCTGCCTCTGCATGCCGTCCCCTATAGTGTCAGGGTCAATTATTGCATGTTTTAGATGCTATCTAGCCTCATTCTGTCACTCTGTCATGGCCCTGCTGTTGCCCATAATTTTGGCATAATGGTGCGATTATGCAGCCTCAGAGGCATCCATGCATGCTGCCCCTGCTGTTTCCTGTCCATTTCCGTGGTGTTTCCATCCTTTTCTGAGGTTCCCAGGTGTTTGGCCAAGCTTCCCTGTGCAGACCCTTGGTCCCCTTGAAAAATGCTCGAGTCTCCCATTGACTTCAATGGGGCTCGTTATTCGAGACGAGCCCTCGAGCATCGGGAAAAGTTTGTCTCGAATAACGAGTACCCGAGCATTTTAGTGCTCGCTCATCTCTACTCAGGGAACAAAACACAGAGATTTTGGGTCCATGGCCTGGAAACTCCCCAGATCTTAATCCCATTGAGAACTTGTGGTCAATCATTACACGACGGGTGGACAAACAAAAAACAACAAATTGTGACACAATGCAAGCAGTATAGACATCATACACATATTTAAACACATAGGGCATATTTATCAGGGCCTCTGCTAGCACTTGCTATTATTTTGCCCTCACCGCCACTTTCACGCCAGTGAGGCGTGAATGGGTGTGAGGGAGAGGTGAAGGGGGTGCGCTAGTGAGGGGGGAGCAGGCTGCGTTTTCACCCTGCCTGGCGCAGAATAAACGCGGCACTGCCACCTGCCCCAATACAACAGGAGGCGGAAGCCTGGCGCATGGTCCGACTGAGCACCGGAACGTCCCCTAATTTGTGTTGTCTAACAGCAATTAATTGCAAAGTCAATATTTGCCTAGAAAATGAACTTTTTCCCCCAAAACACATTTCAACGTCATTGCTGGCTGCCTTAGGAGCAGCTAACATGGTGTCAGTGATTGCTCCAGTAACACAGGTGTGGGTGCTGATGAGGACAGGGCTGGAGATCAATCTGTCATGATTAACCCCTTAACGCTCTGCGCCGGTATAAGGGATAAGGGATGTATGAAGAGGGCTCACGGGCTGAGTCCTCTTCATACAGAGCTGGGGGTTGTTGCATATTGCAGCAAACCCCCACCGCTAATAACCGACCGCGGCTATTAACCCTTTCAACGCCGCCGGCAAAGTCGCCAGCGGCGTTTAGAAGACGGCAACGCGCGGGCGCCGCCATCCTTATTACGATCGCCGCGCCCCCGAACGTCATCAGGGGGCGGCGATCGGTTGCCATGGTAGCCTCGGGTCTTCGTTTGAGCCAGTGGCTCATTGTAATGAATGTGCTGCAAAAATGCCATATATTGCAATACAGAAGTATTGCAGTATATGGTAGGAGCGATCTGACTATCTAGGGTTAATGTACCCTAGAGGGTCTAAAAAATAGTGAAAAAAAAAATTTAAAAAAAAGTTTAAAAAATAAAAAAATAATAATAAAATATTAAAAGTTCAAATCACCCCCCTTTCCCTAGAACGGATATAAAACATAATAAACAGTAAAAATCACAAACATATTAGGTATCGCCGCGTCCCAAAATGCCCGATCTATCAAAATATAAAAACGGTTACGGGCGGCGGTGACCTCCGAGGCGGGAAATAGCGCCCAAATGTCCAAAATGCGACTTTTACACCTTTTTACACAATATAAAAAATTAAATAAAAAATGGTCAAAATGTCGCACAGTCCTCAAAATGGTAGCAATGAAAACGTAGCCTCATTTCGCAAAAAAAGACCTCTCACACATCTCCGTGCGCCGAAGTATGAAAAAGTTATTAGCGTCAGAAGATGTCAAAATTTTTTTTTTCTTTTTTGTACACATCCGTTTAATTTTTGAAAATGTATTAAAACACAATAAAACCTGTATAAATTTGGTATCACCGCGATCGCACCGAACCAAAGAATAAAGTAGAGGTGTTATTTGGAGCGAAGAGTGAAAGTCGTAAAAACTGAGCCCACAAGAACGTGATGCACGTGCGTTTTTTTTTTTCAATTTTTCCACATTTGGAATTTTTTTTCAGCTTCGCAGTACACGGCATGTTAAAATAAATAACATTACGGGAAAGTAAAATTTGTTACGCACAAAATAAGCACTCACACAGCACTGTACACGTAAAAATGAAAAAGTTATAGATTTTTGAAGTTGGAGAGGATGAAATGAGCCGAAAAACCCTGCGTCCTTAAGGGGTTAAGTAAGAATTACACCACTGGACACTTTAAGAGGAAGATTTGGTGGATTTTGTCGAATTTGCTGAACTGTCCTGGGGTATGGCCCGAGTGCCCACAGAAATGGCTCTGAGTGCCGCCACTGGCACCAGTACCATAGGTTCGCAACCATTGATTTATCGCATCATCAAGGAATTCTAGGTTCGAGGTTCCATTTTTGTCAAAAAGGCTCCAGGGCCCCCAAGAAGGACCAGCAAGCGCCAGAACCGTCTCGTCTCTTAAAAATGTTTCAGCTTCGGGCTCCCAGCAGTGCAGAGCTTGCTCAGGAATGGCAGCAGGCAGGTGTGAGGCATCTGCACGCACTGTGACACTGCGGAGACTCTTGGAGCAAGGCCTGGTGTCCAGGAGGGCAGCAAAGAAGCCGCTTCTCTCCAGAAAAAACATCAGGGACAGACTGATATTCTGCAGGAGGTGCAGGGAGTGGACTGCTGAGGACTGGGGGAAAGTCATTCTCTGATGAATCCCCTTTCCGATTGTTTGGAACATCTGGAAAACAGCTTGTTGGGAGAAGACAAGGTGAGCGATACCACCAGTCTTGTCTCATGCCACCTGTAAAGCCTCCTGCAGCCATTCATGTGTGGGGCGGCTTCTCAGCCAAGGGAATCGGCCTAAAAACACCTCCATGTATAAAGAATGGAACCAGAATGTCCTCCAAGAGCAACTTCTCCCGACTGTCCAGGAGCAGATGGTGATGAGCAATGCCTTCTCCAGCATGATGGAGCACCTGCCATAAAGCAAAGGGGAGAACTAAATGGCTCCGGGAACAAAACACAGAGATTTTGGGTCCATGGCCTGGAAACTCCCCAGATCTTAATCCCATTGAGAACTTGTGGTCAATCATCACAAGACGGACAAACAAAAACCAACAAATTGTGACACAATGCAGCAGTGATTGTGCAAGAATGGACGGCGATCAGTGAGGATTTGGTCCAGAAGGTGAGTGAGAGCTGCCAGGGAGAATTGCAGAGGTCCTGAAGAAGAAGGAGAGGTCCTGCACATACTGACTCGCAGCAGTAACTCCTCCTACCTGACAATAAAAGCTTTTGTTCCTCATAATATGATTGCACTTGTATCTCTGTATGTGATAAAACATCTGACAGACCAGAGGGCAACACATCATGTGATAATATAATATTTGTGTCATTCTCAAAACTTATGACCATGACTGTACATACAGTATATATAGAATACACATACATACTCAGTCTTCTAATCCCTTGGCCCAGTAGCTGCAGACCACTGTGGGGGATGTACGCAGCAGGAAGTAGAGAGCTCCAAATCCTGCCTGCTTTCCCTTCCCCCTCACCAAACATTTTTGAGTCCGCAGGGGTAGCAGGGCTTGAATGCATTCTAGCCCTGGTACTCCTGAGGACGCCACGATATGTTGCGAAACATGTCGGGGGGCTACAGTTTTGACCCTGATCTTATACTGCAGAGTCATATTGCTCATCACTCGTCATTGGTAAATCTATGAATATTGCAGGTGACTAATGAAACTATAAAAAATAGGGCACAGCAGCTCATCTCAAACTCCATTGCCCTGAGTTGATCTCACTTATCAGCACAAATAGGTAGAACTTCAGTTTATGTACAGGCAAAAGTCCAAAATTGGTTAAAGGGAAGCAAGTCACATAAAACAACTGAAACAGTTATATAACATTTCACCAAATAGATTTATAAATGTGTTTGGCATGAAATTTTCACTGGATGTGGATAATAACAATCCATGTAATACACCCTGGCAAAGATATCACATCATAGATCAGTGAGGGCAAACCTTTTGGAGACAGAGTGCCCAAGCTACAACCAAAACCCACTTATATGTCACAAAGTGCCAAACATGACAATTTAAGAAGTAACCTTTTGATCCTGCTGTATCACAGGTTTTAATCGTATTGGCGTCCTGTGTTCCCCAATACATTAGAAAGATGATGGAGAAATTTGGATTGTAGCTTCCCTCCAGGGTCCCCTGAAGAGGAAGTATCAGGGGACCCAGAGCAGGAGCTCCAATGACTTTCCATCTCTATCCATGCCTCCATGCTCCTCCTGTAGTCCAGGCAGCCAAATAGCGCTGAGCTCGGCATGTCCTGGGCTGTATTGGATCACAGGAGAAAACCTTAAGTCCTAGATGGCAAACTCTGTGTTGGGGTGAAGGTCTGGGTGGCCACCGGTGCCATAGGTCGCCACCACTGTCATAGATGCCAAACATGAGGTTATGTTTCAAAATGAGAAATGACACATAGAAAAAGTATTGAACGCAGTTCCTAAAATTTTTAGATGTTTGTTATGGTAACCAGGAGATCATTAATTGAATGGGCTTATCAGATTACTCTCTGGATTCAGGGTCTTTTACTCCAATTTTTATGATTTTGCTGGTAGATTTCTAACACTGGTGGACCCCAGTCATGTTACAGCAGTAGGATGGTCCGTATAGCTATAGGATGAGATATATAGGTGTATTGCATACAGATACTTCTTGTTTGCTGTAAGTTTTACAATCTAAATATTTGCCCTTTTACTTCCAACGAACTGTGCAATGACTGCTGGGAGCTGTGGATTTTGGAGTCAAGAGTTCATTTTGAAATAGATATATTAGTTATATCTGTGTCCCTGGCCTTCAGCCAATTGTTGCCAAACATCAGCCTCCTAATTCTCTTCTGTTACTGATTGAAGAGGTAATTTATTCTAAATACAACCCAATAAATACCCCCCTCTGAGGTCTACAAGGCAGCACATCCTCCAGGCAGTATCATGAGTTTTGGAGCCTTGTGCCTTATTCTTCTATATGGACTCGTTGGATCCTACGCATTTCAACCGTGAGTAGCACCGGACTCTGTGATCACTTACTACATATGAAGGATTTACAGAGCCACATACATAAAGTGGTTGCTCATTGCTCTGTAAAGCCAAGTTACACCACAATCTAGCTGAGTATATTATTCACATTACAATAATCCCAGGACATTACACTAAGATTGTATTTTGTGATGAATTGTGTTTCATGAGATGTGTGTAGCTGTACATGTATGGTTTATCTGCTTGCATTTGCCCTTTTATTTTCACATGACATATTCATTTTGGTGAATTTCTATATAGAAATATTGGCTCATGATATGTTAGATGTGTCTAAAAACTTATGTCCTTGTTCAAAGGGATGTTTAGTATAAGGAGAGGATCTATAATACCCGAGTTCTGCTATTTCTAGGAAAACACCTAAACTTCTTCTCTGTGGACATATTTTTCTCCCCCCAGATGCCTCCTGATAACACCCAACGTGCTGCGTGTGGACAGTGAAGAGACCATTATAGTAGATGGACGGGGCGCGGCGTTTGAAGCGGACATCACAGTTCAGGACTTTCCCCGGAGAACATATCTTTTAACCTCCAGCAAAGTCTCTGTGAATCACAATAACAAGTTCTTCGGAAATGTTAAGATTACGGTAAGATCCCAGGGTCTTGAGTAAAAGTTTCGTAATCATTGCACATCACTTACCTCTACTTGCCCTTGTACAGTGATAACATGTGGTTCCTTATGGTGGCCACCAGTCATGATTATCTATACCTTCAGGGGAAACATTTATTATTCCATGAGATGATCACTCTACAATAGCAGAAATGTATCTTTCATGGCGGAGGACCAGACCCAATCTATTTTTAGATAAAACTCCAGTTACTTACATGACTCTTCCATTTATTTTGCTCTTAAAGTGTCCACCTTGTAGGTTTCAATATTTAAGCTTTCACCTAGGGTCATCTTCTTCACCAAAGTATCATATTATAAATATTATAAATCTTCTTAAGAGTTGATAACAGACCAAATGTGTTCATGCTGATGACTTGTCTTGGTAATGTATTCAGATGTAGATGTCCAGATGGGTTAATAGATGGGCAGTAGAGATGAGCTAACATACTCGTCCGAGCTTGATGCTCGATTGAGCATTAGCGTACTCGTAACTGCTCGTTGCTCGGACGAGTATTTCGCCCGCTCGAGAAAATGGCAGCTCCCGCCGTTTTGCTTTTTGGCGGCCAGAAACAGAGCCAATCACAAGCCAGGAGACTCTGCACTCCACCCAGCATGACGTGGTACCCTTACACGTCGATAGCAGTGGTTGGCTGGCCAGATCAGGTGACCCTGGGATAGACTAGCCCCTGCCCGCGCTGCTCGGATCATTCTGTCTCTGGATGCCGCTAGGGAGAGAGCTGCTGCTGGTCAGGGAAAGCGTTAGGGTGTTCTATTAGCTTACTGTTAGGCAGGAGTGATTCTACAACAACCCAACAGCCCTTCTTAGGGCTACAATAACGTTATACTTTTTTTTTTATTTGCTTGTGGCTGGGCTTGCTGGCACTAGTAGTGCAGCTAGTACCGGATTGTGAGGAATTAGCAGGGGGACTTGCTACCGTTGTGTTTAGCTCTTAGTGACACACATATCCACCTCAAACACCAAAGTGGGAAAATTTATTAGGGGTTTGATTTCAATTAGGCAGAGTCTGCCAGTTTCTTTTTATTTTACGTTTATTTTTTTCATAACTCAGCGTCATCTCATCTGGCATAGTAGTGTGCTTTAATACTTGGCTAGAAAATAGCCATAGGAGAATCCAAACGGCTTACGCCTACAGTAGCGTTCTATATATTTGATTTCTGGTTGATCTGCTGGTGGCTGTACTTGCTGCAGTGCATCTACTAGCAAATTGTGAGCAATTTGGAGTGAGACTTGCGACCACTGTGTTTTGCGCTTAGTGACGCACATATCCATCGCAAAGACCGAAGTGGGAAAATTTATTAGGGCCCGGGGTTGGATTTCAATTAGGCACAGTCTGCCATTTCCTTTTTTATTTTACGTTTATTTTTTTAACCCCTTATCACCGACACTAGTTTTCAGCTCAATGACCAGACTCGATTTTTCAAATCTTACATGTCTCACGATAATTGGTTATAACTTCGGAACGCTTTAACATATCCTGGTGATTTTGAGAATGTTTTCTCGTGACACATTATACTTCATGTTAGTTATAAAATTTAAGTGATAAGTTTTGCGTTTCGTTCTGAAAAAAAGTGAAAATTTGGCAAAAGTTTGTAAAAATTCTTCATTTTCCAAGTTTGAAATGTTCTGGTTTCCAGACAGGAAGTAAAACTACCCAAAAAGTTTGATAATTAACATTTACAGAATATCTGCTTTATGTTGGGATGATATTTTATGCTTCCGGTCATTTTTCTAGGATGTTATGAGGTGCAGAACTTTAGGTGCGATTTTTCTTATTTTCATGAAAATTGCCATAACTCACATTTTGAGGGACAACTCAGCTTTCAAGTGACTTTGAGAGGCCTAAATAATAGTAAAACCTCATAAATTACCCCACTATAGAAAGTTCACCCCTCAACATATGTAAAACAACTTCTATTAAGTCCATTAACCCTTTAAGTGTTTCACATGGGTTAAAAAATATGGACCTGCGATTTAGAAACTATGGAATTTTTTTGGAAATACATTCATTTAGGCCAAAACTGACATTTTCAGAATAAATTAAATGATGAAACGCACTGCAACGCTTGATGCCCAATTCCTCCCGAGTGTACTGATACCCCATATGTGGTGGTGACTGCTGTACGGGTGCACGGCCGAGCATAGAATGAATGGAGGCGCCGTCCACAGCAGATTTGTATTGTCACATTGTACGACCTATAAATTTTTATTTTTTTTGGTAATGCGATCATATGAGGGCTTATTTTTTATGGGATGAGATACAATGTATAAATAATTTATTTTGGGAGTCTAAAGCTTATTCATGAGATTTTATTAACTATTTCAAGGGGGACACAAACAAAATCATCAATTTTTATTTTGGATTGTGAGCATTTCCCCCCGCTCACCGTAACGTAAAAATAATATTTTATCTTTATTCTCTGGTTCACTACGATTGCGGTGATACCTCATTTATATAGTTTTTCTTATTTTGCTCAATTTTCCTGAGCAAAACCAATATTGGAGAAAATCGCATTGTTTTTACTATTGACAACTTTTCAGGGCCATAACTTCTGTATTTTTCTGTTGTCAGATCTGGTTGAGGGCTTATTTTTTGCGAAAACAGTTGTTCTTTTCAGTCGTATCATATTAGGTACCGTAACTTTTTTTGATCACTTTTTAGAACATTTTTTGTGATGGTGTTTGATGAAAAATTGTATATTATGGGAAGTTTTTCGAGTTTTTTTTTTACGTAGTTCACCGAGCGGGTTCAATATTGATTTAGATTTATTGTACAGATTAATACGGACGTGGTGATACCAAATATGTACGTGTTTTGTGTTTTATATACTTTATTTGCATTTTATGTGTTACTGGGGAGATTATGGGACTTTTATTTTATTTATTTATTTAATTATATTATAATAAGATTTAATTTTTTTTTTTTTACTTTTTTACATTTTCTACTTCTTGGCTTGAATAAGCGATCATCCGATCGCTTATTCAAGCCTTTACACTGCAATACACTTGTATTGCAGTGTATAGTGAAAGTAACTGAGCATGCTGCGCATGCTCAGTTACTTACAGCCGGGTCCTGCCAGGAAGGCAGGACCCGGTGAGAAGAGGAGCCGACAGCCCCGGGTCACTCGTCGGAACCCGGGGCAGCGGCAGGAGGGATCGGATCCCCCGGTAAGCACACCGGGGGGGTCCGATCCACGGGGGACACACTTGCACGCCGCGGTCATGCTTGACCGCGGCGTGCAAGGGGTTAAACACCCGGGATCGGAGTTTTTCCGATCCCGGGTGTTAGTGCCGGGTCTGGGCTGTGATATCACAGCCCGACACCGGCACCAGCGAGACCCGGTGTCCCGAAAACTTCTTCTGATGCGCCGCCGTAGAAAGGCGTCGCATCAGAAGAAGTACCCTTAATGACCGCCGTAGAATCCCGATAGGGCGGTCATTAAGGGGTTAATAACTCAGTGTCATCTCATCTGGCATAGCAGTGTGCTTTCATACTTGGCTAGAAAATAGCCATAGCAATAGGATAGCATTGTTTGGTTTTAAAAACTAAAAAACACTCAAAAAAAAAAAAAACACAAAAAAAAGTAAAAAAAAAAATTAAAGTTATAACTCTCATTTTCAAAATGTTTAACCCGAGGGCTAGGGGTAGAGGACGAGGGCGGGGACGTGGGCGTCCAACTACTGCAGGGGTCAGAGGCCGTGGTCCTGGGCGGGGTGAGACACCACCTGCTTATGAGGGAGCAGGGGAACGCCGTAGAGCTACACTCCCTAGGTTCATGTCTGAAATTACTGGGACTCGTGGTAGAGCACTGTTGAGGCCAGAACAGTGCGAACAGGTGATGTCGTGGATTGCCGACAATGCTTCGAGCAATTTGTCCACCAGTCAGTCTTCCACGCAGTCCACCCATGTCACCGAAATCGGCACTCCTCCAGCTCCTGCACCTCAGCCTCCTCCCCCCCAGTCTGCCCCCTCCCAGCAAAATTTGCCATTTGAACCGGCATACTCTGAGGAACTGTTTTCTGGACCCTTCCCACAGTCACAAACCACTTGTCCGGTTGCTGATGAGCAATTTTCCGATGCCCAGGTTTTCCACCAGTCGCAGTCTGTGGGTGATGATGACCTTGTTGACGTAGTGGAAGAAGTGTGTAAAGAGGTGTCGGACGATGAGGAGACACGGTTGTCAGACAGTGGGGAAGTTGTTGTCAGGGCAGGAAGTCCGAGGGGGGAGCAGACTGAGGGATCGGAGGATGATGAGGTGACAGACCCAAGCTGGGTTGAGAGGCCGGGTGAACACAGTGCTTCTGAGACAGAGGAGAGTCCTCGACCAGAACAGGTTGGAAGAGGCAGTGGTGGGGCCAGACGGAGAGGCAGGGCCAGAGTTGGTGCATCAGCGCCAAATGTGTCAACTAGTGAAGCTCCCGTGGCGAGGGCTCCTGCGGCGAGGGCTAGATTTTCAGAAGTCTGGAGGTTCTTTAAGGAAACACCGGATGACCGACGGACTGTGGTGTGCCACATTTGCCAAACCAGGATCAGCAGGGGTTCCACCACTAATAGCTTAACTACCACCAGTATGCGCAGGCATATGAATGCTAAACACCCCACTCAGTGGCAACAAGCGCGTTCACCTCCGGCCGTGCACACCACTGCTCCTTCCCCTGTGTCAGCTGATAGTCAGCCCCCTGCCCAGGACCCTGCCACAAAAACCCCATCGTCGCCTCCACGATCCTCCACAGCATCCACCAGCGTTCAGCTCTCCATACCCCAGACGCTGGAGCGGAAACGCAAATATAGTGCAACCCACCCGCACGCCCAAGCCCTTAATGTGCACATCTCCAGATTGCTAAGCCTGGAGATGCTGCCCTATAGGCTAGTAGAGACCGAGGCCTTTCGCAGCCTCATGGCGGCGGCCGCCCCTCGGTATTCGGTCCCCAGCCGCCACTACTTTTCCCGATGTGCCGTCCCAGCCCTGCACCAGCACGTGTCAGACAACATAATCCGTGCCCTGACCCACGCCGTTTCTGACAAGGTCCACCTGACCACAGACACGTGGACGAGTGCTGCCGGGCAGGGCCACTATATATCGCTGACGGCACATTGGGTTAACTTGGTGGAGGCTGGGACCGAGTCTGACCCTGCGGCTGGTCATACACTGCCGACGCCGAGGATTGCGGGGCCTACCTCGGTCCAGGTGTTTCAGGCCTACTATGCCTCCTCCTCCTCCCACCCCTCCTCCACCTCCTCCTCCGAACTACCATCCGTGGGCATGGCGCCATCAGTCGCTAGCTCTAGGCACAGCAGCAGTGCCGTCGCTAAGCGACAGCAGGCGGTGCTCAAACTACTGAGCCTAGGCGATAAAAGGCACACCGCCCAAGAACTATTACAGGGCATCACGGCGCAGACTGATCTGTGGCTGGCACCGCTGAACCTGAAGCCAGGCATGGTTGTGTGTGACAACGGCCGTAACCTGGTGGCGGCTCTGCAACTCGGCAGACTGACACATGTGCCATGCCTGGCCCATGTGTTAAATCTGATAGTTCAGCGTTTCCTCAAGACATACCCCAATCTGTCTGATTTGCTCACGAAGGTGCGCCGCATCTGTGCGCATTTCAGGAAGTCCAGCACAGATGCTGCCACTCTCAGGGCAGTGCAGCGCCGCCTCCAACTGCCCGCTCACCGACTGTTGTGCGACGTGCCCACGAGGTGGAATTCAACACTGACCATGTTATCCAGAGTTTACCAGCAGCGTCGAGCGATTGTAGACTGCCAGATGTCAACTTCCACCAGAACTGGTAGTCAGGTCAGTCAGCTTCCTCAAGTCTACAATGAGGAGTGGACGTGGATGTCTGATATCTGTCAGGTGCTGAGTAACTTTGAGGAGTCAACACAGATGGTCAGTGGCGATGCCGCCATCATCAGCCTCACCATCCCGCTGCTTGGCCTGTTGAAAAACTCTCTGGTCAGCATGAAGTCGGAAGCTTTGCGCTCCTCACAAGAGACGGGGGAAGAAGATTCCCTTGTTGATAGCCAAAGCACCCTTAGGTCTGTTTCTCAGCGCATATCGGAGGAGGTGGAGGTGCAGGAGGATGAGGAGGAAGAGGAGGAGAATGTTGGCGAGACACAAGAGGGGACCATTGTTGAGTCCTCCACTGTTCAGCGTGTATGGGCAGAAGAAGAGGAGTTGGAGGAGTTGGAGGAGGAGGAAATGGACAGTCAGGCCAGTGAGGGGAGTGAATTCTTACGCGTTGGTACTCTGGCGCATATGGCAGATTTCATGCTAGGCTGCCTATCCCGTGACCCTCACGTTCAAAGAATTTATTCCAGCACCGATTACTGGGTGTTCACTCTCCTGGACCCACGGTACAAGCAAAATCTTTCCACTCTCATCCCTGGAGAGGAAAGGAGTATGAGAATGCATGAATACCAGCAGGCCCTGGTGCACAAGCTGAAACAGTATTTCCCTTCTGACAGCGCTAGCGGCAGAGTGCGTAGTTCTGCGGGACAAGTAGCGAGGGAGAGTAGGCGAGCAGGCAGCTTGTCCAGCACTGGCAAGGGTACGCTTTACAAGGCTTTTGCCAGCTTTATGTCACCCCAGCAAGACACTGTCACCTGTCCCCAGTCTCGGCAGAGTAGGGCTGATCTTTACAGAAAGATGGTGAGGGAGTACGTAGCTGACCATACCATCGTCCTAAATGATCACACAGCTCCCTACAACTACTGGGTTTCAAAGCTGGACATGTGGCACGAACTGGCGCTGTACGCCTTGGAGGTTCTTGCCTGCCCTGCCGCTAGCGTCTTGTCCGAGCGGGTTTTCAGTGCAGCTGGTGGCATCATCACCGATAAGCGTACACGCCTGTCGACTGACAGCGCTGACAGGCTGACACTTATTAAGATGAATAAAGCCTGGATTTCTCCTAATTTCCAATATCCACCAGGTGAAGGAAGCTCAACCTGAATAATTTATCCACTCCTCCTCCTCCTCATTTTCCTCCTTCTCCTCCTCTTTGTACAGTAAAGCAGAGGAAACTGGCTATTTTTTGACAGGGCCCACTGGCTCTAGCTATAGTACTTTATGCATTTAATTTTTATGGAGGGCCACCGACCCGGTCCTCTGTTTTAAACAATTTTTGGGAGTGCCACATACAGGCACTCAATCTATTCAATTTTTCTGGAGGGCCACCTACCTGCTCCTCTGGTTTGAAAACTTTTTTGGACTGCCACATACAGGCACTCAATCTATTCCATTTTTCTGGAGGGCCACCTACCTGCTCCTCTGGTTTGAAAACTTTTTTGGACTGCCACATACAGGCACTCAATCTATTCCATTTTTCTGGAGGGCCACCTACCTGCTCCTCTGGTTTGAAAACTTTTTTGGACTGCCACATACAGGCACTATCCAAATTGAATTGTCTCCATAGCAGCCTCCACACGTTGTCTCCATTGCTACCTCCAAAAGTCGTCCATATAGCTGCCTCCATACATCGTCCCTTTATCAAACGAGGTGTGTCAGGCCGAAATTTGGGTTGTTTTCATGGATTCCACATCAAAGTTGTTAACTTTGTTGCCACCCTGCTGTGTTATCCACAAAATACACTGGCAAACTTTTACCATTTACGGATATTATTTCAGCGCTTCTTGCGCATCTGTTTACATTCCCCTCACCCGCCATATCCTAAACTTATAAGAACGCTACTACACTTGATCTTATACAAAAGGTTCTTAGAAGTGCTGTTTGGGGAGTAGCCTAGAGACAGGGGCTTGGATTGGCGAAAGCTCGCCTGGCAGCGGAGCGCCAGCTCCATGCCAAGAACCAACTAACATAGTTTTAACTGCAGCACCTTTAATCTACTACTAGTTCACTGCCTCCATACATGGCCGCCTTATCAAACGTGCTGTGTCAGGCAGAATTTTGGGTTGTTTTCATGGCTTCCACAACAAACTTGTTAACTTTGTCGCCACCCTGCTGTGTAATCCTCAAAATATGCTGGCAAACTTTTACCATTTACGGATATTATTTCAGCGCTTCTTGCGCATCTGTTTACATTCCCCTCACCCGCCATATTCCAAACTTATAAGAACGCTACTACACTTAACTTGGTGCAGGCTGGGACCGAGTCTGACCCTGGGGCTGGTCATATACTGCCGACGCAGAGGATTGCGGGGCCTACCTCGGTCCAGGTGTTTCAGGCCTACTATGCCTCCTCCTCCTCCCACCCCTCCTCCACCTCCTCCTCCTCCGAATTACCATCCGTGGGCATGGCGCCATCAGTCGGTAGCTCTAGGCACAGCAGCAGTGCCGTCGCTAAGCGACAGCAGGCGGTGCTCAAACTGCTGAGCCTAGGTGATAAAAGGCACACCGCCCAAGAGCTATTACAGGGCATTCCACATCAAACTTGTTAACTTTGTCGCCACCCTGCTGTGTAAGCCACAAAATATACTGGAAAACTTTTTTCATTTACGGATATTATTTCAGCGCTTCTTGCGCAGATGTTTACATTCCCCTCACCCGCCATATCCCAAACGTATAAGAACGCTACTACACTTGATCTTATACAAAAGGTTCTTAGAAGTGCTGTTTGGGGAGTAGCCTAGAGACAGGGGCTTGGATTGGCGAAAGCTCGCCTGGCAGCGGAGCGCCAGCTCCATGCCAAGATCCAACTAACATAGTTTTAACTGCAGCACCTTTAATCTACTACAAGTTCACTGCCTCCATACATGGTCCCCTTATCAAATGAGCTGTGTCAGGCAGAATTTTGGATTGTTTTCATGGCTTCCATGTTAACTTTGTTGCCACCCTGCTGTGT
This sequence comes from Engystomops pustulosus, assembly GCF_040894005.1. Taxonomy (NCBI): domain Eukaryota; kingdom Metazoa; phylum Chordata; class Amphibia; order Anura; family Leptodactylidae; genus Engystomops; species Engystomops pustulosus. The sequence goes on from NC_092414.1 coordinate 208,844,288, forward strand.
AATCCACAAAATATACTGGCAAACTTTTATCATGTACCGATATTATTTGAGCGCTTCTTGCTCACCTCCTTTGGTTCCTCTCTGCCACCCATTGGTTTGAAGCCTGAGTCCATTTAGGGTATGTTGCCATGACACTCTCTAGCCTGCCACTGCTGCCGCTGCCTCTGCATGCCGTCCCCTATAGTGTCAGGGTCAATTATTGGATGTTTTAGATGCTATCTAGCCTCATTCGGTCACTCTGTCATGGCCATGCTGTTGCCCATAATTTTGGCATAATGGTGCGATTAAGCAGCCTCAGAGGCATCCATGCATGCTGCCCCTGCGGTTTCCTGTCCATTTCCGTGGTGTTTCCATCCTTTTCTGAGGTTCCCAGGTGTTTGGCCAAGCTTCCCTGTGCAGAGCCTTGGTCCCCTTGAAAAATGCTCGAGTCTCCCATTGACTTCAATGGGGCTCGTTACTCGAAACGAGCACTCGAGCATCGGGAAAAGTTCGTCTCGAATAACGAGTACCCGAGCATTTTAGTGCTCGCTCATCTCTAATGGGCAGGCCTTATAATAGTTCTTAGACTTCACACTTTGTGCAGACACAACTCATGTGCATCAGATGGATCCCATAAAAATTATTGTTCTGTTGTTTGTGGCTTTTTTCTATAAATTTCTTGATAAATGTTAATGATATACCAGGGTACCATGACCTCCAGATATCCAGTTCTGTCTGGGGCCCTGCAGAAGGGCTTCTGTTTTGTGCTCTGAACTGAAGGAGAGGCTAGTGTAGCTAATCCATCCTGCATGGAAAGGGCAGGGGACTTCTACGTTGACCAGTCATCCAGTGCTCCTCACACACACGGCTGGTGATAGGCCAACACAGAAAATATTCCCCTGTGTCAGACCCAAAATGCAGAAGAAGGAATCCATAGTGACCAGGGAAGCAGTATTTTCAATTTCTATTAGTTGCCATATATACTCGAGTATAAGCCTAGTTTTTCAGCACAAAAAAATGTGCTGAAAACCTAAACTCAGCTTATGCTCGAGTAAAAAAAATGTATCAAAACTCACCTTTTTGGCTTCCCCCGCTGCTGGCTATATACTGGCGAAAGGGGCTGGCTATATACTGGGGATATGGGCTGGCAGGCTATATACTGGGGGGGCAGGTGCTGGCTATATACTATGGGGCAGGGTCCGGCAGGCTATATACTGAGGAAGGCTGTGACCAATGCATTTCCCACCCTCGGCTTATACTCGAATCAATAGGTTTTCCCAGGTTTTGTGGTAAAATTACGGGCCTCGGCTTATACTTGGGTCGGCCTATACTCGAGTATGTATGGTAATAAGCAAAATACTTTGTTAGTCTTGAGAACTCATATTTCTCATTGAAACTGGAAAAGCCTTTTAGATTCCCAGCAACATCACCGCAGGAATGAGGAAGCATCAATCACGTATTACTGAGACTTCCCTATAATTTTCACTAGTAACAATATCATCAATATGTTTTTACCTCAACATGATAACATTTTTGTTTTTTTTTTAGATCCCCTCGACTAATTTGGAAAAAGACCCAAATAAGAAGCAGTTTGTGTACGTCAAAATGACGTCTCCAGTTTGCACCCTGGAGAAAGTTGTCCTGGTGTCTTATCAAAGTGGCTTCATCTTCATACAGACCGACAAACCCATCTACACCCCGGGATCTAGAGGTACAGAGACCTAACTAAGAGGGTGACAAGAAGTGAGGTGGCCCATGTTATGGATGGAATATATTTACCCTGTGTAGGGTTATAGGGAAGAAAAATGAACAATTTCTTTGGAGTAGAAGTAGTTTTGGAGACACATAAGAGGAAATATACTAAATTATATGTATACAGATCCTACCAATTATCATGATGTCCTCTTATCTACTACATCTACATAACAGACGGCACTTCTGTCTGACCATAGCTGGTCATTCTGGAGCAGGTGCACAACAGTATTCTGTAGATGAGTGCTGGTGGTGAGGAGTGCCACATGTAAATGGGAGTGATGGACAAGGTGATTATAGTATTTGTTACTGTTTTTACAGCCCCCCCCCAAGCCTTATTAAAAGTTTGGACACCCCCTATAAGAGTAGAGGTTGTCAGGTCCTACTAGACCTTGGTCTCTTGTAGCCTTATCTGGTGTTCTTCTAGCTATGAAGTCTTTTTACACAGTTTTCATTGCTCTTCTCTTTTTGGGACTTACTTCTCCATATATGACCATGTACAGTGGGCACTTCCTTTCTCTCTTGGCCTGCTACAGAGGCTAAACCTCCCCATAATGACTGAGCATGCTCCCGTCTCTACAACCTTTTACCCAGAAACCCAAAGAGTTGTTTCCAGGTCAGAGATTCCTAACAGAGGTCCTGCTATTAACTTACCCCTATTAGAGTCCTTCATTTATGCCACAAAAAGATGCCACGGTGCTACGTCTATGTGCCGGTGCATATCATGACATTAGTTCAGAGATTGATTGAAATCTAATAGGATCTGAGGGCGATTATTCTACAATTATTATATCGAACACTACCCGGAAGCCAATAATCCCCAAAACTTCTACATCACTTGACCTGGGACAACTTTGAATACTAGAGACGCACATTCCCACAAGACAACATGATACACATTAAAGGGAAATGTAAACCTGGACCTTTTGCTACACCAGGGAGTTACATAAGACATTTTTATGCCAATTAAACCACCATAAAAATAAAACCAAAAACTAATGATGGATAGATGTAGTCACATGTACCGTATTGGCTGTTTTAGAACAATCCAAGAAGAAAAGGGGGAGGAGCTGAGTCAACGACCCTTAGATTAGTCCCAGAGGTGGGGTTTACATCTGAGGTGTCATATTCCCCCTAATACACCTTCTCTTACGTTACACAATATCAGTTCTACATTGACACATTGTGGCAGATTTACTTACCCGGGCCATTCGCAATCCAGCGGCGCGTTCTCTGCGGTGGATTCGGGTCTTCCGGCGATTCACTAAGGCAGTTCCTCCGCCGTCCACCAGGTGTCGCTGCTGCGCTGAAGTTCCCCGAGGCCCGCTGGAATGACCTGAAATGCACCGCCCTATACCTGGTGAAGGTAAGTGCATGTTTCGCAACACATTTTTTTTTTTAAATGCGGCGATGCGCCAAAATCCGATCGCGTGCGTCAAAATCCTGGGGCAATACAGGGAAAATCGGCGTATATTCGGGTAACACATCGGGAAAGTGCGAATCGGGCCCTTTTTAAATGACCCCCATTGTAGATGAGAATGTTTTGGATTTTGCATTGGGTCTGAGATCTCAATTACAGAAGGAAGAATCAGGATATAATTTAATAAAATGGTCATAATATATTTTTCGTATAATTTTGTAACATATTTTTGTATAATTATTTCTTCATTATTATTAAGTTTTATACAGGCTTTTTACCATGACACCGGATCTTAATCCAGCAAGAAAATCAGTGAATGTCGAGTTCTGGGTAAGATGGAATTTCTCTCCTGTATATGTCATAGTAGTAAGATGTACATGTTGTATGTTGTCATGTTCTTTTTGCACCTCAAATAAAGGAATAAAAATAGTGATCACCCCCAAATATATAAACATAACACAGTATCACAAAATATGATCCATTTCTCAAAAAGGTTTTTAAAAAACAACATAACATATTTGAAAATGTGAAAGTCGTAAGAGTCTATCCAAAAAATTATAGTAAATCATTTTTAAGTTAAGTAAACAGCGTTACAAATAACACAAAAAAGTAATAATGAATAAATATCTCATAAATCGAGTTGTATATACAGTATTGGCTGTTTTGGAACTATCCATGGAGAAAATAAGGAGGAGCCAAGTCAGGGACCCTGAATTCCTTATATAAGTCCTAGAGGTGGGGTTTGCATTGGAGGTCTATGTCATATTCTATGAAATACATGCAATGACTGCCAAAATTACCACTTCTCTATGGTATAGCCAAGGTTTCCCAGTTGTATGTGGTGACCACGTTGATTTGTAAAGTTGGACATGTAAAATTTACTCCACTATGAAGCCAATGGGCCAACTCAGTGATTCTATATAAAAAATATTATTCTGAATATTCTGATACTAGAGATAGAAGAATGATGTGTCTTAGATGCTAGGGTGCACCTGCCATGGTGGCACAACATGAAAGATGTGGGTAGCATCAGGCGTGGTCAGTAGCTACAAAGCAGGACTGGCCAGCTTTATGTGCTGTGTACCGTACTTGAAGGTGGTGCGGAGGAGACTGGCCTAGGCTTTTACACACAGCTCAGGTATTAGCTACGCGGCCACCACCAGGCGCCGGTTGTTATCCTGCCTGGGTTTTCTCACTGATGTGTCTTGTATGACACCCATGCTTGGCCACCATCTAAACTGAAACTAAACAATTAAGATATTCCCTTTTCTACATAGACTCCAGAGAATGTGTTGGTCAAAAAAGATCTCATACAATCAACTGGAATCACTCCCTTAACTTACGCTCTGTCCGATGTTGTCAGGTGAGAGACAAACCATGGGAATAGAGGATTATATACAGTATGTTTCATAAAGACAATGATGATAATGTTACTTATGATGGCAATGACTGGTTTTGCCCTTTATTTTCCAGTTTGGGAATGTGGACCATAGCAGCGAAGTTTCAAGACAGCGCAGTACAGAATTTTACTGCACAATTCGAAGTGAAGGAATATGGTAAGAATAGGGCTCAAGCATTTAGGTGCAACAACTGAAAAATCTAGATGCTCGTTTCATCCGGTCCATAAACCATGTAATTTATCAAGATTATGATCTATACAAGTGAGTGGAGGATAAGTCATGTAAGAGCATTGGTGATACATGTACAGAAGGAGTCAGGTCCCAGTATTAAACCCTGCAATTTAATACTTCTCTTCGATCCACAGGAAAGCAGTAGGGTATATTTTGTGGAATTATCCCTTCGTAGAAATTTTAATATTGATTTCCCATTGTTAGCTGTATATACACCCTAAGAAAGCAGATACTGTTGGTACCAGAAGAGAAAGGCGGCGCCCTATCTTACTGCTTCTGCAAGTCAGCTGTCATTTCAAGAATTCAATAGAGAATAGGCTAAATATACCTAAATATATGACTCCCTTGAATTCTCTAAAATGTTTTTGGAAAATATAGTCTTCACTCTCGACAAGCAAAACAAGCAGTGAAGTACTGGGTGGACATCTTTAGTATCGAACTATAAAAATGAATCACCCTCTCCCCTGTAGGACTCTGCAATCTGTAGTTGTAACATTTGTCCCTGCGTCATCCTCTCTCCATAAAATACGGCTGAGGATTTGCTCATCAGGATATTTCTCTCTGAAGCCAGTAGTTTGAACAGTAGTTTATGTTTGCTAAATACCTTGATTGATTTACACCACTCTCCTGTAACTCTGCTCCAGGTTATGAACAGATAACACTCTGTTACTGACAGAATCTCCATCCACACATGTCAGTCCCTTGCTGTTCTGTTTGGTCTGGGTGTCAGAGCTCTGCTCTAATCATATTTGGTGCCGGTCATCACCTATGTCATCTATATTGCTGCTATAGACCCAGTTTGTAGCAAGTACTACATTATAGTTATAGTCTATATTCTGGTATCCTGATCTACTGCCTAAATTCAGACTTTTCCTCTGCCTTGTGATTCTGTACTCTGTTTGCCTTTATTGTTGTGACCTGACTCTGGTGACTATACTCTTGTGTTTGTTTTGTCTTGTTTTCGTTTACATGTTTTGCAACTTAGTGCAGGGTGGGAACATCTTCTAGTTGCCTCTTATCTGCTAGTTTAAGTGAGGCAAATAGGTAGGGGAAGCTGGGTAGGGGATAAGACTCAGGACACACTGGTGCAGATTTATCAAGTGTCTGAAAGTCAGAATATTTCTAGTTGCCCATGGCAACCAATCACAGCTCCCCTTTAAAATATTCATGAGCACTGATAAAATGAAATCTGAGCTGTGATTGGTTGACATGGGCAACTAGTAATATTCTGACTTTCAGACACTTGATAAATCTGCCCCATTGTCTGTGTTTGTCTCTTTAGTCTGTTCTCAGACCATGCATTACATTGGTAAATGTATTATATATGCTGACAATAAGACCTGCACAGGTAGGTGGGAGGAATAACAAGTCATTCCAAAGGGAAGAATAGCGGTCATTTTGCATTTCAATGCTTCTGCCTATTCAATGACTTGTTAGTCCTTCCTCCCACTTGTGAATTTCCTGTTGTTAGTATGTATAATAAAATATACCATGGAGTCAAACGTTCAATAATTTCTTATTATTATTTTCGTTGGACTTGTACATTCATTTATTAGAGCATGATCCCTACTCCCAACACCCCACCACTACCAAGGCCACTCATCCTCTAGCTGTGCCACTCTTCTACCTCTACATTGATATTCTTGTGATATGTCAGCTATAGTCTTCACACCCAGTGGTAACTTGTGGTACTGCAAGCCATTATAATCCCTAATTTCATGGCATATTTTACATTTATTTCAGTTCTACCAAGTTTTGAAATAAAAATTACTACAAGGAAGAAATTCTTCTACATTAAAGATGAAGAGCTAAGGGTGGACATAGAGGCAAAGTAAGTGGAGGAATTGGGTTGGGTTGGGCTTACGAATAGATGTGTCTGGGAAGCTTCTGTGTGGAGCATCGGTGACATCTATGGAGACATCACTAATGAGACTGGTGGTAAAACATTATTATATTTCTCTCTAGTTATCTCTATGGGAAACCTCTAAATGGCAAGGCCTTTGTTCTCTTTGGAATCAAGAGAGACAACGAGAAGACCAGTCTAGCAGATACCTTAAGGAGAATAGAGGTAATTGTATTTTATGTTTTTTTTCTATATGGTAGCTATTTATTCATGGTTTTGGGGCAGCACTTACAAAGCAGCTCTCTAATAAGTAGGGACACCCCCTCAATAACATATATGAGAGGCCATGTGACCAAGTTGTCTTAAGTCCCAAGGATCAAGCCCAATTTTTCCACCTTGTGTCACTATATGTGGTTAAAACACTTACACAAATCACCCACAAGCTCTCGAGATTGTTTTTTTTTTTTTCCATGACATGTTGTTCTTCACATTAGTGAAGAGATACCAGAACAATTGAAAACACCAGTGAGAAACCCTATTCTGGAAACATAATCCCTTGAGGATTTTATCACGGGAGACTTTTATTATAGTAATATATATTTTAATATTATAAAAAGAAATCCCCAAAAAATAATAAAAGTTCCCTAAATTCCATTTGAAAATTCCATGGAACACAAAACCTCACATATTTGGTATTGCTGCATATGTTGCGTACCCACACAGTGAACACTGTAAATAAAACAAAAAATGACCACCAAAATTAGTTTTTTGCACACCTATCTCACATAACGAATTAAAAAATGTCATTCATCCAAAATTGATACCAATAAAAAAAACTTGTCCCACAAAAACTAAGCCCTAAGCTCCATCAACAAAAAACATTAAAACGTTCCGCCTCTTAGATGATGGAACTGTAAATGTGATTTGAGGTGAGGAGGCCCTGTAGATGTTATGGTCATGCTTGACTACAGAGTCTATAGGGTTAAACAGCCGAGATAGCGCATTTCCTGACGTAGGCCACATTCAGATGGCCGTGTGCTCCCCGAAACTTAACCCTGGTGTAGCATACAGCTGGGAGGAGGAAGGAAGGCAATATGGTAAAAAAAGAAAGTGTGTTCATCCCATCACGACCCGGTGCCAAAGACATCGACATGGACCATTAGGGTTGTATGAATAAGCCTGTACATGTACGGAGAAATCCAAGGTTTACGGTAGGCCCCCATGTACTTACCGTGCTTGTGATTCTTTTGTTCTGTTTTGTTACAGATCACTGATGGTGAAGGTTTTACTACATTGAGAAGACAAGACTTGGTGAACTATTTTAAAGAAGAATTGGACATGTTACAGTACACCTTATATGTGTCTGTCACTGTCATTACTGATACAGGTAGGTGATAGTAATACTGTATCTCCACAACCTTCCATTCATCCAGAATATATATATATATTCCCAATTTAGTGGGTCTTATATGAGCCAAATGATGAAATATACTTAAAAAATTTGAATTCGTTCTCATTTCACTACATTCCTGCCATTTTTGTCTAAAAGGAAGAAGAAGGAATGTGATACTATCATTATACAAGCCCAATTACAAGCCCATGCATAAATAATACCATCTTATAGTGCCAAACACCATACACACAGCCACATACTGGCAGTTGGATCCCCTGTGATCAGGCATTCGTGCCTTTTCCGGTGGATAAGAAATAATTGTCCGTAGAGGGAAGACCCCATTAATATTACTCTACATTGGTTTCTCTTCCAGGCAGTGACTTGGTGGAATCTGAGCTGGAGAATATTTATATTGTGACGTCTCCATACAAAATCCTCTACACAAAAACCTCCAAGTTTTACAAGCCGGGCATGCCATTTGACCTTATGGTGAGTGAAAGGATTTTTACCTTAGATGACTTTTATTACAATATTATATTGTGTTATTATCAGAGAAAGTTCCCAACCAAAATAACTCTTCTGCCATTTTTCCATTTTTTCAATACATCGGCAAAGTTCTCATACGTCGTAGGCCTCATGCACAGGACCCTGTAAAAGAAAGGGGCTCACAAGATGTGCGGGAATGGGGCCTGCTCTATATTTTACGTTTTCTGGTCACTGTGGGGGTCATTTAATAAGGGCCCGATTCGCGTTTTCCCGACGTGTTACCCGAATATTTCCGATTTTCCCTGAATTGCCCCGGGATTTTGGCGCACGCGATCGGATTGTGGCTCATCGGCGCCGGCATCCACGCGACGGAAATCGCGGGGCGTGGCCGAACGAAAACCTGACGGATTCGGGAAAAACCGCCGCATTTAAAAAAAAATGTGTTGCGAAAATTGCACTTACCTTCACTCGGCCCGGCTCGGTGTATTCCAGTGCGTTCCGATGCTCTTCAGCGCAGCAGCGACATCTGGTGGACGGCGGAGGAACTACCTTAATAAATCCCGGCCGGACCCGAATCCAGCGCAGAGAACGCGCCGCCGGATCGCAAATGGACCAGGTAAGTAAATCTGCCCCTGTGTGTTAAAACGCAGTGGGGCACATTTACTTACCTGGTCCCTGCGCGATCCCCTATCCGGACTGTCTGATGAGGACAGTCTGCAGCGATCGTGCGCCCGATTTCCTGCATGTGTCGCTTCCCCGCTCAGGTCCGCTGGAGTTCACAATCTTCCTCCCGGTCCGTGTAAGTGCTTGACTTGCGGCACAAATTTTAAGTTAAATCCCACGGTTTGTCCGAATCTGTCGGATCGTCCGACGGACCCCCCCCCAATTTGTGCCGCATGAAAGCCGGCACGATTGCACCAAAACCCAATCACGTGCGCCAAAAAAGACTTTTAAATCCCTGTCCCAGCGGCATAAAACAGAAATCGCCAGGATGTCCAACGAAATTGCGGTCCGTGGGGCCCTTAGTAAATGAGTCCTAGTATTCTTGCTGCACCCTGACCGTGCACATAAGACGTCTATGGGGGTTGTTAGAGGGCTGCCACAATTTATGTGACTAGCTCACGGTCCCATATATGGTCACGTGCACGAGGGCTAATGCAGTTTATTTTTTTCAGAAAGTTTCCATACTGGAATGATCCAGGATTCACAGTTACGAAGCTCTTCTCTTTTTCAACTCGGTCTTAAAATTCTCCTAGATATTTGCAAAACTGCTAAACAAACTGTAATATCAGCCTTTTACTGCTTATTCTACCACTATTATACAATATAGAGATAAGATCCATGGATAAGATGGTTGGGGTATTATAGATCTTAAACATCCAAAATCCCCTTGAGGAGCGCACTTCATCAATGTCCACTGAGTAGAAGAAGCTTTGTGTACAATAATCAATTGCAAAACGGCAATTAGAGAAATTCTATATTTTATTTTTCTATTAACAGAGCAAAATGAGGCTTGTGCCATGAGGGACAATCGAAAAAAAAAATTTGTAGATTTGACAAGAAAACCTACCGTTGCGCCATTTTCTAACATTCTTTGTTTTTACAATTTTGACAGTGTGGTCCAAAAGACACTGTGGGGTATTCATGAAGCCACTTTGGCCAGACTTCAATTGTTCAATCAACTCAATTGTTAAAGAGGACCTGTCACCAGATTTTGACCACCCTGAGTAACAATGCCTGCTGATAAAGGGTTACAAGTCTCCCCCTCACCCATATCACCTAAAATTAGCTGTTCCTTAAATACAGACATTTTTCTGATATGCAAATTAGCTTGTTTGACTTATGTCTGTTGTTTGTAACTCTTCTCTCTCTCTGGCTGGCAGTGAACCACACCCCCTTACTCTGACTGATGGCTCTGTTTCTCTTCAAATCACTGCTCTGCTTCCTTGTACTTAGGGACCGACTGCTAATATTCACCTACATATAAAGCATATAAAGCATAAAGCAACATATAAAACTCTATGTACATGGTGCCTTGTGTTACATTCATGACATGTGACCAGTGACATCAATGCAAGTCCTTTAGCCTTCCATGAATAGCAAATTGTACACCATGTATGTAATTACATGAAATCACAGCAGCCTCCATGGAGGATGGAGAGGAGTAGAAGTCCATGCTGTGATTTCATGTGGTCAGATACTTGCATGCATGCTATTATTAGGAGGCTAAAGTACCTGAGATGATGTCACTTTGGTCCCATGACATGAACTGTGACCAGTTAGGAGGCATAAGGCATTGAGAGGATTAGATGGGAGTGGCTGGCCAAGCAGGACACGCCCCCATCTGATGCCAAGTAATATAAGATAAAAGGTGAATTATGTGGATGTAAGCAAAACTATTTTTAGCTAAAAGAAGTGTGTCAGTCAGTTAATAGATCTCTATAGGAACCTGTCACTGGCTGTATATGTGCAAATGTGGGGACAGGTTACCTTTAAGGCTTTTAGACCATTTTTTCCCACATGTCTGGCTCAATTGACAAAGGGGTGTATCCTTAAGGAAGGAGGTGTGGTCTCTGGAAAAGGGGGTGTGGTTTGAAGGAAGTAGTCCATGCTTCAAGAAATTAGGAGGGTGGGCTACATTGTGGCACAGAATTTAGACCAGCAAAAAGGTTCTAAAATAGAACCGGAGTGTATGTCCCAAAAGGCGCCCTTAGGATAGATATTAGTAGCTGTAGGTTAGACTTCCTACTATTTTGGTGAGGGCTAAGTCTAGAATGAAGAAAAGTACAAGAGGAAGTGCAAATGAAAAAAAAAAGGTTCAGTAGACACGCTGCCCCATAGACACCAAGGACAGTTGTGTTCACTATTCTAAAAATAAAACAACTCATCTTGAACACAACTGTCCTTGGTGTCTATGGGGCAGCACGTCCACTGAACCTTTATTTTTTATTTCCACTTTCTCTAAAAATAGAACATGGCAGTGGAAAGATGAAGCTGTCACGGTAAATGTTGTTGAGGTCTGCACTGTTGGATCATGCAACACATTGATGTCCCCCCCCCCCCCCCCCCCACACACACACACACAAGGTCAATAAATTCCTCTCGTGCAGGATTTATGTAGTGTCTGATACTGACCTTTCCTTGCTCCCCTCGAGGCGACACAGTTTGTTACGGAACGGTCTAAGGTAGCTTTCTTCATCAACCTCCTCACCAAGAAGGCCCTTACATGGGCTACTCCTTCCTGGGACAGAAAAGACCCAATCACAGCTAATATTACATCTTTCTTCGCTGAGTTTCGGTTCGTCTTTGAGGGAACCTGCAGGGGCATCTTCAGCTGAGACTGCACTGTCGGGGATTACGCAGTTTGGTTCCACACCATGGCCTCTGAAATAGCATGGAATGAAGCAGCCCTGGTCGCAACCTTTAGGGAATTTCTGGACAGGTTAAAGACACACTGGCTGCACGTGACCTGCCGTCTACTCTGAGTGGTCTCATCTCTCTTGCCACTCAAATTGACATCCGGTTTATGGAGTGTGCTGAGGAACCACGTCTTAAAATACAACTCAGGGTCCGACGTTAGCGCCGCCTGGCTTCTGCCTTCCAAAGGCCACTTCAGCCACCTGTTGTGTCTGTTGCAGAGGAATCGATGCAGGTGGATAGAGCTCAGCTGTCATACCAGGAGCATTCCAGACAACATCAGGAGAACCTCTGACTCTATTGTGCCAGCCCGGAACACTTCCTTCAGGCCTGCCCACTCCATCCTCAGCATCAAGGAAATGCGTGCACCTAAGGTTCTTCAGAGAAAGAGCCCTAGGCTAGAAACAAAGCTTCTCCACATCTGAACATACCTGTCTTACTCATCTCTGGGACGGGTAATCAGTTTCAAGCCTCTGCCTTCCTGGATTCTGGTTCTGCAGGAAACTTTGTGGATGCTGCCCTGGTCTCTCAGTACTGTCTTCCTGTGGTCCATTTCGAGAAGCCACTGTTCATCTCATCAATCAGTGGGCAGATTCTCCAATACCCAATAGGATACCGCTCTGAACCCCTATGCCTGTACGTGGGGGTCTCGCACAATGAGAGACTTTCCTTTTACGTACTAACCCAGTCCACATCTTCAGTTCTTCTGGGTCTTCTGTGGTTGCAGCGCCATGCACCTGTGCTCAACTGGCAGACTGGTGAAGTTTGCAGCTGGGGATCGGAATACCAGTCACATTGACTGAAGCTACCTTGTCCCGTCCTCCAAGCCTCTTGTGGGTCTCCCTGCTCCATACATGGACTTTGCAGACGTTTTTTCGGAGAAGCAAGCGGAAACTTTGGAACCGCACCGTTCCTACGACTGCCCTATTGACCTGCTGCTAGGCATATCTCTTCCAAGGGGTTGGGTGTACCCACTGTCTGTGCGTGAAACCACATCAATGTCGGCCTATGTGAAAGAGAATCTGAAAAGGGGGTTCATATGTACGGTGCAGGGTTCTTCTTTGTGGCCAAAAAGAATCAACATTTTCCTGAAAAGTGTTGCTCTCTTTGATGTCATTGGGGACAAACGATCTTAGGGAAAACAGCGGCGGGCATTCCGCAGGCACCCTTTTTGCCCAGCATCGATTGTAGGTGTTTTCAGTGTAAGTAAGTGTTCCAAACTCAGCCCAACCTGCCTGTACCTTAACGGGTCTGCTCCTCCTGATTTTTGGTATGTTGACGTAATATGATTTATAATATCTAATTTTGATATGTTGAGTTTAACTTATGAGTTTAATATAAAAGGAATTTTATAAAGCATGTTTCTTTGGAGCCTTGAAGCATTTAATCCAAATTTATTTCTGCTCTGCCAGGCAATTCCATAGAATATTTTTGGAAATGTTCTTACCTCATGCCATATTTATACCAAGGATTTCATTTAATTTGACAACTTTTTTCAGGGTTTATTGTTAAAAGTGTTGTCAATATCACATGATAGGGTGAAGGGCTTCAAGTCTAATTTCTATCCTTACCCATCTTAGGTATATGTCACCAATCCTGATGGGACTCCAGCTCATCGTATCCCTGTCGTAGCAGAACCAGGAAATGTAAGAGGAGTAACTCAGGAAGATGGAACTACTCGTCTGAGCATAAATACTGCCTCAGACCTAAATCAGTTGAATATAAAGGTAATATTTCTGTGTCAGTAAGTCTCACCATTTAGAGTCGAGTTTAGTAGTGAATGGACGCCATCATGGGTCTGTGGTGTTGACTAATATACATTTAGGCTTTGTTGGACTTTTCTGATAAAGGTTTTGTTACTTCTGATTCTTAAATGATAGAAGCTTCAACATGCACCGATATAAGCGAATGATAGACTGATAGCACTATATAACTGTTACATCACTTTGTTGTAATGTGTAATTTCATTTATTTGCCTCTAGGTGTCAACCACAGTGGACCAGTTAACCAAGGACCAACAAGCTTCTGCCTCCATGGTGGCTACTCCATACAAACCCATTGGTGGTAACTACCTTCATATCGGTGTCACTGGAGGGGAATTTAAAATAGGAGAAAATGCAGTTATCAACTTTGTTATCAGGAACACCGACCCCAATGTCCAGGCTCAGATAACCCATTACAACTACGTGGTAAGTGATGTGTGTTTTTGTCTTTTATGCAGTGTAAATCTAAATTGTGATATTAGGATCTTGGATTAAGATCTGTCTGTGCATGAAGGAGACCAAATGTGATTATATCATTGGGCTCACATGTCAATGTAAGAATATTATCATGAAAAATCACTAAATGGGTTCTTAGTTTTGTAAAGTATTTTTTTGGTAGGAGGATAGCCCATAGATAAGACAATCATTGATCCAATATCGGCACATCACTCATTACAATTTATGTGATGTGCACATAATGGATGGCATCTGACCACCCTAGAAATTTCCAACAAACATTCCTAAAAAAAGTATTCAAAAGTATAGGCTCTACATCCTCCAAAAGGTTTTCGAAATGTCTCCATACGATTCCATGTGTAGGAGAAGTCTGACTAAGTTCTGACTAAGGATGTGTGGATCCACCACTGGTAACATCCACGATTGGTGGTGGAACCAATTGGGGCTATTGCCCTTGAAGCCATTTTCAAGTATTGTTGTTCCTGGAAGATGTCACGGGAAGTGTCACAGGGCTTTGTTATTGCTTCTTGATCACTGGTGTTTCTAAAGTGGGGTGGTTTGCACTTAATTTCAAAGCCGAACTTCTGGCTGAAGTCCAGGTTCAGGGACCTAAACTCGCACTTTAGATCCACTAATTGCAAGTATTAACCTTTACTTCTATGCCACTAATTTCCTGGTAGAAGGTAATGAAGAAATTCCTAGATTCATCATCAATTTCTCTCATATTGTTATATTTATTTAGATAATAAACAAAGGTCGAATAATGAAGGTGGGGACACAGGAGAGGAGTAAAGGCCAGACTCTGGTTACTATGTCACTGTCGGTAACAGAAGAGTATATCCCATCCTTCCGCATTTTGGCTTATTATACCGTGAGCACTGGATCATACCTGGAGGTTGTAGCCGACTCTTTATGGATTGATGTGGCAGATACCTGTATGGGAACGGTAAGATGTGTGACTATAAGAGTGAGATATAGAACTATACTAGTCTACCTCAATTCCCATATTCTTCTTTCTAAAAGTCTTCCAAACTCTTTGGTTATAAAGCTCAACTACTGCACTTTTTTTCCATATACAATAAATTCAATAGTCCAAATTTAATTTTACTTTAAGTGCTTCAAAGTGCCAAGTTCTAACACTTAACTTCTTTCCCTCCTGTTTTAAGTTTCATAACTTTGGGGGTCATTAACTAAGGGCCCGAATCGTGCGATTCTGTCGGTCTATCCCGACGATTTCCGATTTGCGCTGAATTCGGATCGGATTTCAGCGCAATCGCACCTTGTTGCATGCAATGGAAATCGGGGGTAGTGGTCGTCTGAAAACCCAACGGATTCAGAAAAAACGCTGATTTTTTTTTAAAAAATTTGTTGCTTGACACGCTCTTACCTGCACCAGGAAGAGGATGGTGAACTCCGGCGAACTCCAGCAGACCTCGGTGCAGCAGCGACACCTGGTGGATATCAGGCGCGCTACCTTAGTGAGTCACCGGAAGACCTGAATCCTTGACGGAGAACGTGCCGCTGGATCGCGACAGGATCGGGTAAGTAAATGTGCCCCTTTGTGTCCAATCGGTAATCCCTGGTGTAGTAGCAGCACAATGATATATTGAGAGGGCCATTTGACTTCTATCCTAACGATAAATAATGAATGATTCATGTAAATATACACTGTTTATTATATCTTATTAAAACAAGATAAGTGACATCGCAGGATATAACATTCCATGGTAAATAGTTGTCCTCTTCTGGCTCAAATAATGTCATACTGACATCACTTCCTTTTACATACCTTAGAGCCACATCTCTGTGGTCAATTCAACCCATACTAAATATCTCTAAGAATCCACCCATTCGAAAAGTAATGATGGAAGATGATTCCATCTTTTGGTGGATGGTTTCTACAGTGAGAATAGTTCATGTTAATGATTAAAGGTTCCCCCACAGCTGCGGATAACAGGAGCAAAAGACACAGACAATGCGATTCAACAACCTGGATCCTCCATGACGCTGAAGCTACAAGCAGATCATAAGGCTACTGTGGGACTGGTGGCTGTGGATAGAGGTGTCTATGTGATCAACAGTAAACTGAAGATCAACCAGGGCAAGGTGAAACATTGGTATTACAAAAAAGTTTTTTCAAACTTAGTTTAGTTTACAGTTTATTATCAGTATTATCTCCTTCTGTAAAGGTCTGGGAGTCGGTGGAAAGATACGACATTGGCTGCACACCGGGAAGTGGTGCCGATACACCAGGGGTGTTTTATGATTCCGGCCTTGCCCTACAGACAAACTTTCAGATAACAACTCCTCAGAGATCAGGTGATCAATTGTAAATGTTTTCAAAATGATTGAGGATTGGTCACTAAGTATTAAGTAAATCCTTATAATTTTTTTCATTTTCTTACAGAGCCTTTATGTCAGCCTCAAGTAAAGCGCAGACGACGTGCCTCAGCCATACTGATTCAAGAAAGAGACAAAAAAGGTAAAAAATGGACAATAAATGGTCACCTGCTCAAATTCCCTGCTTGTGTATGTGCTGGAGAAGTTACTATGTTCATAATTAATGATCTTTCTTCTCCTTCCAGCATCCCAATACTCAGGACTGGAGAAGACATGTTGTAAGGACGGTATGCTTAAAAACCCCATGGGTCATACCTGTGAACGTCGGACTCGCCATATTCAGGATGGACAAAAATGTATCGACGCTTTCCTGGACTGCTGCAAATACATCCAAAAGCAAATAGAACTTGAGAAAGATCTTCAGAAAGACGATGACGAAGCAAGAAGTAAGGATATTATACTCATTAAAAGTGGCAAAGATCCGACCCATAAAATACATTAGAAAATGTAATTATCTTGCCGATAGTTGTAAGAGGGCAGGATTCAGGTTCATGTTCAGCCGACTTCAGGAACATAAAATGATCATTTATATGTGGACAGCAGCAGATTATCTTATATATTCCACTATTTTTGCTTAATTTCACCAATTGTGTTCCTCTATCCTGCTCCATATTCAGACTGGCTCATGATAGAAGGTTTGGAAGAAGGGTAAATTTTTCTAAAGAAGCTCTCCTTTTCAGACAATTCCTACTTGTTTTAATGGTTCCTTTACAATAAATATAGGCACAGAGATCCTCTGCCCTGGTATTTATTGGTAGTTTTGACCTTAAAAGTTGGCTACTAGAGATGAGTGCATGTCTCAAAATTCAGGTGTGACAAGTTTGTCTGAATTTTTCAACAAAGTTTCTTTTGGGATGCAGACTATGGCCACAATTTGAGGCAAACACGAATCCCATTGAATTCAATGAGGAACTGGATTTTGACATCCAAAAATGGCTGTAAAATGGGGCTAGTAAGGGCTAGTGTCAGGCTCCAGGGGTAGTGGACCCGCTGTATCACCGCGAACAATGACATAAGTTGACACCTGGGAGTGGAGTCTAGCAGCAATTAGTGCTGCCATGGGGCTCCAGGGGCACGGGGAGGCACACGGTGCTCCTGCCACCTGGGACATGGGTTGCAGGAGCTCCTGTGAAGGCTAGAAGGTGGAAATAACAGGACAGTTGCCCAGCCATAATAAGTGAGGGAAATCACTTAAAATAATAACATGACATAAAAAAATAAACAAAGAAATAATAAGTAAATATAATTAAAAAAAAACCAGACACCCTTCTTCTCACTCCGTTTAAAATCAAGATAATGCAAATTTGAAAGATTTGAAATTGACTTTCCAGGGAATGTGGATTTGAAAAATGTTGATTTGAAAATGTTGATGTGGAATTTGAAATGTGGATTTGAAAATTTGAAGTTGAAGTTTCAGGGATATGTTTGAAGTTGAAATTCATGAGAAAACAGAATTGAAAAATTTGAAGTAGTTGTTCCAGAATGCAGAGTTAAAAAATGTTGGCATTCTGAAAGATTTTAAGTTATAATAATAAAAACTTGAAGTTAAGGTTCTGGGGATGCAGAACTTAAAAATCAGAAAGTGACATTCTGGAAATGTGGGACTTACTCAGACACTGGAAAAACAAAGTTGTTTGGGATCTATGCTGTGTTCAACTAAATAAATGTAAGAATGTCCACTCAAGCTGAAGAGAGGGGATGACTGAGAGCACATTAGCCACAGGGCAGGACAGCAGAGGGCAACCACTGTACCTGGAGACATGTGAACAGATAATCATCCACCACGTGACTGTACCCCCTTATTTTAGCCTCAGCCTCTAGGAATGGATTGGAGGAGGCTACACTATCTTTGTTGTGTGGATCCTGCAGGCTGGACACCCAGAATTCAGCACTGTTGAGTAACCATGCCACTTATGTCGACTTGGCTGGCACATGTTTCTCCTCTTCTTCTACATCTGCCACCATTACATCCTCTGTCATGGCCTAAAGAGCTTTTTATAGGAGGCAAAAGAAGGGAATGGTAGGACTGACAATGGAGTCCACGACACTAAACATATTGGTGGCATGTTGGAAGCAGTTCAGCACTGAAGAAATGTCCCTCATGTAGACCCAGTCGTTAGTGGCGAAGTGTCCTTTGTCACCACTTCGACTTACTTGGGCATTTTGGAGCTGTAATTCCACAATTGCCTGCTTCTGCAGGCCAATGATCCTTTGCAGTGCAGATAGGCAAGTAGTGGGGTGTGAATGCTGAAAATGCAAACACATGGCTGGTATTTTAAGAAGCAGCTTAGGTAGTTCTGTGTAGGTGACCAGGAACCTTTGCACCATCAAGATGAGCATCTGCGTAATACATGGGACTTGGTTCAGTGCCATCAACCACTCATCTGTCTGCTCCTGAATCACAGTCCACACCTACATTGTGGTTTTTATCCAGACAGATGAGTTTTACCATGGCCTGCTGCTATTTTCCTATGGCTTAGCTGGTGTTGTGGGCACTACGCTGACTGGATGAGGAAAGAGTAGAGGAGTAGGGGGAGGCAAAGGGAGGCATCGAATGTTGCCAAGCAAATCTGTGTGGGGGAAAAATATGAGCCAGAGCGCTTCCTACCTTGGGACCATCCACTTCTACATTAACCTGGTGGCCAACTAAAAAGCCCATGCTGACTGGTCAACGTTTCAGTTGTGAGGTGCACCTTGGGGCAAATAGCATTGCGTAGTGCCCATTTGATTTCGCAGACAACCAGTTGGTGCAAGGTTGTGACCCAATGGACTACAGGTTCTTGGAGTTGGGATCAACTTCATTGCTGCTGGAAAAAAGACCCTCATATTTATTGTTGAAATTGAACATGAAATTACGTGGTGGTCATTTCATTTGTCACATCTTACCTACGACGTGTACTTTTTAAGGATAACAATTTTTTCTCCAACAGGTGATGAAGACAGCGATTACATTGATGATGCTGATATTGTAGCCAGGTCTCAATTTCCAGAAAGCTGGCTATGGAAAACAGAGATCATGAATGAGCAGCCAGATGAAAATGGGTGAGTAAAACATATGGTTTTTAGGGATTATGATACTGATAGCCTTTACTTATGAACAGTCATCATCAGTATTAAAATGTTGTGTGGTCCGGTCAAAGCTGTGCAGCAATTCGGCTTCCCAGTTAATGACACGACATGCACCAGTTACATGGCTTGGCTTCTTTTACATCCTTATGAAATTAAAGAGGCTAAGCTGCAGTGCCGAGCACAGCCACTGTACAATGCATGACAATGGGGCTTATTTACTCAGGGTCCTGTGGCCGCATTTCCCTCAGGTTTTCCGACTTTTCGGGGATCGCGCTGCCTGGGCAGTGATTTAGAAGGGCATTGTGTGGCACACGATCGTGCCAGCTTTCATGCGACACAAATCAGGGGGTGGGCCATCGGATGATCCGACGGATTCGGACAAACCAAGCCACCCATACAGGATATGGGATGTGAATCGCAGCACAATCCCTGTTCGTCAGACATTCCGGCTCTAGGATTGCGACATGGACAGGTAAGTAAATGTGCCCCAATGAGCTTATCGAAAACACGCCTCCCTCAGTGTTTCTTACTCGGAGATGAGTCTCTGCATCTCTTATTGTGGTTTAGTTTAATTTCAAGTAACTTCTGTAGAAATCGGTTGCCAGACACAATCCATGGGCACGAGTGCTGCTGTTTTTTGAGAAAATACCAATTATTTTTATATCAACATAAATCCTTTCGGTGCAAAGGGTCAAGGTTTTCACACTATGGTTTTTTTTGCCTTTTTCCCAGAGTTTCAAGCAAAACTTTTAATGTTTTTCTAAAAGATTCAATCACCACCTGGGAGGTTCTGGCTGTAAGTCTGGCTGCAAATAAAGGTAAGTGACTTCTTTTATTCTACTCCAAAGTCCACACTATATACACAGATGTGCTGGTTATGGGTGGGTTACACAGTTGGATGTATTAGTAATCAGATTTTTAATTTTCGAAATCTTTAATTAAAATTATAATGGCCCATAAATGGCCATAAAGACAATTGTTATGTTTGGAGAAAAAAGGTAGAAGCTTCTGAGCCTGAGAATACCGACCCAACTGTGAGACGTGGGGGGCAGTATCATGTAGTGGAGAGACTGGGGCACTTCACAAAATAGATGCATGGTAAGGGAAGGGCATTATGTGATAAATGCTGAAGAAACATCTCACAATGACCTAAAGCTACTGCCAAAGTGGCTTCAAAGTGACTAAAGGATAACAAATTCAATTTTCTATCACAAAGCCCTGATCTTAATCCTATTAAAAAAAAAAATTTCTGATAATGTAAGCATTCAACATGGAGGATACATCATTTCTGAATAGGTCCAATTCTTACTAACTATTGTGAGAAGCTTGTGGTAGGAGATCCAAAATGCATGACTAAAGTTCTAAAGTTGTACAGGCAATACTACAAAATAGTAATGAAAAGTATGTAAACTTTTGACTTTGCAGAAATTGACAAAAAATGCCTTAAAATTTTTCTCTCTTTGGTTTGGCTCTTGGCAAATTTAAATTATGACCTAAAATTAAAAAGGTTCGTTCTGATTTAACCTCTTTTTGCTCTGTGTCCAATATGTCGGATTCTGTCAGGCACCCAGGGCTGTCCTAAGGCAACACCTGTAAGATCTCGTCTGTGACAGGGTCTTGAAGGCATAGTGTCAGCCTTTGCATGAATCAGTATTGTAGGGTATTATAATGAGCTAGCAATCATATGATTACTTGTTTATGTACCATATTGGAGCTAAAAAAGTAAAGAAAAATTCCTTAAATAAACATAAATGAATAAAAATCCCCATAAGACCCATGAACATAAAGATGCACAAATAATGTGAAAAATAACACAATCAATGCACAATCCCACATGTACAGCCTCACCGCATCTATAACAACCCAAAGAATTAAAAAAGATTATTATTGAACCTGCTTGATGAATACCGTAGAAAAAACACCCACCAAAATTATGATATAAAAACATATGTACTCCAGAATGATAGAGTTGTTACGCCAAAAACAAGCCATCAACCAGCTCTGTAACCCAAAAAGTCAAAATTTTAACCCTCTCGGAAGACGGCGATGCAAAAACGATAGATTTTTCCCCACATTAGGTTTTATTTTTCAGATTTAGTAAAGAAAGAATATCTATCCCTCGTAATCGTACTGACCCATAGAATAATGATTATTAGGCTTTACAGTGAACACCAAAAAAAAAGTAAAAACATCCAGTACAGAATTGATGCTTTTCTACTCCTGACCTAAAAAAAAAGTTCATATATTTTCTACAATAGAGCATAGTAACCCCAAAATGGTAACACTGGAAACCAGAACTAATCCCGCAAAAAAAAAAAATGCCATCACCTGGCCCCAACAATGAAAAAACAAAAATTTTATAGCCAACAAAAGTGGCCAATAAAGAAACTAAAAAATTCTAAAAACTAAAATCCTGGCAGCTGCAGGGCTCTCCTGCGCCTCGCTGTGCCCCCATAAAACAAGTAACGGCCACAAGTGGGGGGTCTCTGCATAACAAATTTTATCTTTTGGAAATGTGTAAATTTTAGGGCTAAATGAACGTATAACCAACAAAATTTGACCATTCTAAATTTCACCTCCATTTTCTTTTAATTACTATGAAGATCTCACGGATTAACAATCTTCCTAAAAGCCAGAGGGTTTCTAATATTATTTATTTAAAATTTCATTAAAAACAGCAATAATCTCCCAAAAAGTAAATTCTAAAATCTCCTGGAAAATACAGAAAACCGATATTCGATTTGTAAGCTGCGTGATGTCCTAATAAATTATCCAGACATTTAAAAAAATTAGGAAAATGTAAAGCAGACAAATGGGAAGAGTTATTTAGCAACTAATTTATGTGGTCAATCTATTTGCATGAAAATGAGATAAGTTCTTATTCTTTTTATAAATAAACGCAAAACTTATTAGCCATAAAATCGCTTTGATAAGTTAAAGTGTTCAAAAGTTACAGTCATATAAACTGAGGCATATCAGAATACAAAAAAACAGGGCTGAGTCTTAAGCTACAAAGTGGGTGCGTCCTGAAGGTGTTAATGTCAGATAGTGAGAAAAGCCTCACATGTGTCCTTTTATACAGTGTATGGGAACATATGGTTTCGATTCTATGAAGAGGTAGGGAGGGGGAGGCGATAAGCTGTGACATCATATATTGCCAGTAGTGATGTAATGATTGGTCAGTGTAATCTATATAGAGGTCATTGTACGGGGATGGGGAGGAGATAGGCTGTGACATCATCTATTGTCAGTAGTGATGTAATGATGGGTCAGTGTTATCTATATAGAGGTCATTGTACAGGGAGGGGGAGGAGATAAGCTGTGACATCATCTATTGTCAGTAGTGATGTAATGATGGGTCAGTGTTATCTATATAGAGGTCATTGTACGGGGATGGGGAGGAGATAAGCTGTGACATCATCTATTGTCAGTAGTGATGTAATGATGGGTCAGTGTTATCTATATAGAGGTCATTGTACAGGGAGGGAGGAGTAGAGAAGCTGTGACATCATCTATTGTCAGTACTGATGTAATGAGGGGTCAGTGTTATCTATATAGAGGTCATTGTACAGGGAGGGGAGGAGATAAGCTGTGAAATCATCTATTGTCAGTACTGATGTAATGAGGGGTCAGTGTTATCTATATAGAGGTCATTGTACAGGGAGGGGAGGAGATAAGCTGTGACATCATCTATTGTCAGTAGTGATGTAATGATGGGTCAGTGTTATCTATATAGAAGTCATTGAACAGGGAGGGGAAGGAGATAAGCTGTGACATCATCTATTGTCAGTAGTGATGTAATGATGGGTCAGTGTTATCTATATAGAGGTCATTGTACAGGGAGGGGGAGGAGATAAGCTGTGACATCATCTATTGTCAGTAGTGATGTCATGATGGGTCAGTGTTATTTATATAGAGTTCATTGTACAGGGAGGGGAGGAGATAAGCTGTGACATCATCTATTGTCAGTAGTGATGTAATGATGGGTCAGTGTTATCTATATAGAGGTCATTGTACAGGGAGGGGGAGGAGATAAGCTGTGACATCATCTATTGTCAGTAGTGATATAATGATGGTCAGAGTTATCTATATAGAGGTCATTGTACAGGGAGGGGGAGGAGATAAGCTGTGACATCATCTATTGTCAGTAGTGATGTCATGATGGGTCAGTGTTATTTATATAGAGTTCATTGTACAGGGAGGGGAGGAGATAAGCTGTGACATCATCTATTGTCAGTAGTGATGTAATGATGGGTCAGTGTTATCTATATAGAGGTCATTGTACAGGGAGGAGGAGGAGATAAGCTGTGACATCATCTATTGTCAGTAGTGATGTAATGATGGGTCAGTGTTATCTATATAGAGGTCATTGTACAGGGAGGAGGAGGAGATAAGCTGTGACATCATCTATTGTCAGTAGTGATGTAGTGATGGGTCAGTGTTATCTATATAGAGGTCATTGTACAGGGAGGGGGAGGAGATAAGCTATGACATCATCTATTGTCAGTAGTGATATAATGATGGGTCAGTTTTATCTATATAGATTTCATTGTACAGGGAGGGGGAGGAGAGAAGCTGTGACATCATCTATTGTCAGTAGTGATGTAATGATGGGTCAGTGTTATCTATATAGAGGTCATTGTACAGGGAGGGGGAGGAGAGAAGCTGTGACATCATCTATTGTCAGTAGTGATGTAATGATGGTCAGAGTTATCTATATAGAGGTCATTGTACAGGGAGGGGGAGGAGATAAGCTGTGACATCATCTATTGTCAGTAGTGATGTAATGATGGGTCAGTGTTATTTATATAGAGGTCATTGTACAGGGAGGGGAGGAGATAAGCTGTGACATTATCTTTTGTCAGTAGTGATGTAATGATGGGTCAGTGTTATCTATATAGAGGTCATTGTACAGGGAGGAGGAGGAGATAAGCTGTGACATCATCTATTGTCAGTAGTGATGTAATCATGGGTCAGTGTTATCTATATAGAGGTCATTGTACAGGGAGGGGGAGGAGATAAGCTGTGACATCATCTATTGTCAGTAGTGATTTAGTGATGGGTCAGTGTTATCTATATAGAGGTCATTGTACAGGGAGGGGGAGGAGATAAGCTATGACATCATCTATTGTCAGTAGTGATGTAATGATGGGTCAGTGTTATCTATATAGAGGTCATTGTACAGGGTTGGGGAGGAGATAATCTGTGACATCATCTTTTGTCAGTAGTGATATATTGACGGGTCAGTGTTATCTATATAGATTTCATTGTACAGGAAGGAGGAGGAGATAAGCTGTGACATCATCTATTGTCAGTAGTGATGTAATGTTGGGTCAGTGTTATCTATATAGAGGTCATTGTACAGGGAGGGGGAGGAGAGAAGCTGTGACATCATCTATTGTCAGTAGTGATGTAATGATGGGTCAGTGTTATCTATATAGAGGTCATTGTACAGGGAGGGGGAGGAGATAAGCTGTGACATCATCTATTGTCAGTATTGATGTAATGATGGTCAGAGTTATCTATATAGAGGTCATTGTACAGGGAGGGGGAGGAGATAAGCTGTGACATCATCTATTGTCAGTAGTGATGTAATGATGGGTCAGTGTTATTTATATAGAGGTCATTGTACAGGGGGGGGAGGAGATAAGCTGTGACATTATCTTTTGTCAGTAGTGATGTAATGATGGGTCAGTGTTATCTATATAGAGGTCATTGTACAGGGAGGGGAGGAGATAAGCTGTGAAATCATCTATTGTCAGTACTGATGTAATGAGGGGTCAGTGTTATCTATATAGAGGTCATTGTACAGGGAGGGGAGGAGATAAGCTGTGACATCATCTATTGTCAGTAGTGATGTAATGATGGGTCAGTGTTATCTATATAGAAGTCATTGAACAGGGAGGGGAAGGAGATAAGCTGTGACATCATCTATTGTCAGTAGTGATGTAATGATGGGTCAGTGTTATCTATATAGATGTCATTGTACAGGAGGGGGAGGAGATAAGCTGTGACATCATCTATTGTCAGTAGTGATGTAATGATGGGTCAGTGTTATCTATATAGAGGTCATTGTACAGGGAGGGGGAGGAGATAAGCTGTGACATCATCTATTGTCAGTAGTGATATAATGATGGTCAGAGTTATCTATATAGAGGTCATTGTACAGGGAGGGGGAGGAGATAAGCTGTGACATCATCTATTGTCAGTAGTGATGTCATGATGGGTCAGTGTTATTTATATAGAGTTCATTGTACAGGGAGGGGAGGAGATAAGCTGTGACATCATCTATTGTCAGTAGTGATGTAATGATGGGTCAGTGTTATCTATATAGAGGTCATTGTACAGGGAGGAGGAGGAGATAAGCTGTGACATCATCTATTGTCAGTAGTGATGTAATGATGGGTCAGTGTTATCTATATAGAGGTCATTGTACAGGGAGGAGGAGGAGATAAGCTGTGACATCATCTATTGTCAGTAGTGATGTAGTGATGGGTCAGTGTTATCTATATAGAGGTCATTGTACAGGGAGGGGGAGGAGATAAGCTATGACATCATCTATTGTCAGTAGTGATATAATGATGGGTCAGTGTTATCTATATAGATTTCATTGTACAGGGAGGGGGAGGAGAGAAGCTGTGACATCATCTATTGTCAGTAGTGATGTAATGATGGGTCAGTGTTATCTATATAGAGGTCATTGTACAGGGAGGGGGAGGAGAGAAGCTGTGACATCATCTATTGTCAGTAGTGATGTAATGATGGTCAGAGTTATCTATATAGAGGTCATTGTACAGGGAGGGGGAGGAGATAAGCTGTGACATCATCTATTGTCAGTAGTGATGTAATGATGGGTCAGTGTTATTTATATAGAGGTCATTGTACAGGGAGGGGAGGAGATAAGCTGTGACATTATCTTTTGTCAGTAGTGATGTAATGATGGGTCAGTGTTATCTATATAGAGGTCATTGTACAGGGAGGAGGAGGAGATAAGCTGTGACATCATCTATTGTCAGTAGTGATGTAATCATGGGTCAGTGTTATCTATATAGAGGTCATTGTACAGGGAGGGGGAGGAGATAAGCTGTGACATCATCTATTGTCAGTAGTGATTTAGTGATGGGTCAGTGTTATCTATATAGAGGTCATTGTACAGGGAGGGGGAGGAGATAAGCTATGACATCATCTATTGTCAGTAGTGATGT
This sequence comes from Engystomops pustulosus, assembly GCF_040894005.1. Classification (NCBI taxonomy): domain Eukaryota; kingdom Metazoa; phylum Chordata; class Amphibia; order Anura; family Leptodactylidae; genus Engystomops; species Engystomops pustulosus. Next base: position 208,871,102 of record NC_092414.1, read on the forward strand.
AATGATGGGTCAGTGTTATCTATATAGAGGTCATTGTACAGGGTTGGGGAGGAGATAATCTGTGACATCATCTTTTGTCAGTAGTGATATATTGACGGGTCAGTGTTATCTATATAGATTTCATTGTACAGGAAGGAGGAGGAGATAAGCTGTGACATCATCTATTGTCAGTAGTGATGTAATGTTGGGTCAGTGTTATCTATATAGAGGTCATTGTACAGGGAGGGGGAGGAGAGAAGCTGTGACATCATCTATTGTCAGTAGTGATGTAATGATGGGTCAGTGTTATCTATATAGAGGTCATTGTACAGGGAGGGGGAGGAGATAAGCTGTGACATCATCTATTGTCAGTATTGATGTAATGATGGTCAGAGTTATCTATATAGAGGTCATTGTACAGGGAGGGGGAGGAGATAAGCTGTGACATCATCTATTGTCAGTAGTGATGTAATGATGGGTCAGTGTTATTTATATAGAGGTCATTGTACAGGGGGGGGAGGAGATAAGCTGTGACATTATCTTTTGTCAGTAGTGATGTAATGATGGGTCAGTGTTATCTATATAGAGGTCATTGTACAGGGAGGAGGAGGAGATAAGCTGTGACATCATCTATTGTCAGTAGTGATGTAATGATGGGTCAGTGTTATCTATATAGAGGTCATTGTACAGGGAGGAGGAGGAGATAAGCTGTGACATCATCTATTGTCAGTAGTGATTTAGTGATGGGTCAGTGTTATCTATATAGAGGTCATTGTACAGGGAGGGGGAGGAGATAAGCTATGACATCATCTATTGTCAGTAGTGATGTAATGATGGGTCAGTGTTATCTATATAAAGGTCATTGTACAGGGAGGAGGAGGAGATAATCTGTGACATCATCTATTTTCAGTAGTGATGTAATGATGGGTCAGTGTTATCTATATAGAGGTCATTGTACAGGGAGGGGGAGGAGATAAGCTGTGACATCATCTATTGTCAGAATTGATGTAATGATGGTCAGAGTTATCTATATAGAGGTCATTGTACAGGGAGGGGGAGGAGATAAGCTGTGACATCATCTATTGTCAGTAGTGATGTAATGATGGGTCAGTGTTATTTATATAGAGGTCATTGTACAGGGAGGGGAGGAGATAAGCTGTGACATTATCTTTTGTCAGTAGTGATGTAATGATGGGTCAGTGTTATCTATATAGAGGTCATTGTACAGGGAGGAGGAGGAGATAAGCTGTGACATCATCTATTGTCAGTAGTGATGTAATGATGGGTCAGTGTTATCTATATAGAGGTCATTGTACAGGGAGGAGGAGGAGATAAGCTGTGACATCATCTATTGTCAGTAGTGATTTAGTGATGGGTCATTGTTATCTATATAGAGGTCATTGTACAGGGAGGGGGAGGAGATAAGCTATGACATCATCTATTGTCAGTAGTGATGTAATGATGGGTCAGTGTTATCTATATAGAGGTCATTGTACAGGGAGGGGGAGGAAATAATCTGTGACATCATCTATTTTCAGTAGTGATGTAATGATGGGTCAGTGTTATCAATATAGAGGTCATTGTACAGGAAGGTCATTGTACATAGAGGTCATTGTACAGGGAGGAGGAGATAAGCTGTGACATCATCTATTGTCAGTAGTGATTTAGTGATGGGTCAGTGTTATCTATATAGAGGTCATTGTACAGGGGGGGGAGGAGATAAGCTATGACATCATCTATTGTCAGTAGTGATGTAATGATGGGTCAGTGTTATCTATATAGAGGTCATTGTACAGGGTTGGGGAGGAGATAATCTGTGACATCATCTTTTGTCAGTAGTGATGTAATGACGGGTCAGTGTTATCTATATAGATTTCATTGTACAGGGAGGAGGAGGAGATAAGCTGTGACATCATCTATTGTCAGTAGTGATGTAATGTTGGGTCAGTGTTATCTATATAGAGGTCATTGTACAGGGAGGGGGAGGAGATAAGCTGTGACATCATCTATTGTCAGTAGTGATGTAATGATGGTCAGAGTTATCTATATAGAGGTCATTGTACAGGGAGGGGGAGGAGATAAGCTGTGACATCATCTTTTGTCAGTAGTGATGTAATGATGGGTCAGTGTTATCTATATAGAGGTCATTGTACGGGGATGGGGAGGAGATAAGCTGTAAAATCATCTAGTGTCAGTACTGATGTAATGAGGGGTCAGTGTTATCTATATAGAGGTCATTGTACAGGGAGGGGAGGAGATAAGCTGTGACATCATCTATTGTCAGTAGTGATGTAATGATGGGTCAGTGTTATCTATATAGAAGTCATTGAACAGGGAGGGGAAGGAGATAAGCTGTGACATCATCTATTGTCAGTAGTGATGTAATGATGGGTCAGTGTTATCTATATAGATGTCATTGTACAGGAGGGGGAGGAGATAAGCTGTGACATTATCTTTTGTCAGTAGTGATGTAATGATGGGTCAGTGTTATCTATATAGAGGTCATTGTACAGGGAGGGGGAGGAGATAAGCTGTGACATCATCTATTGTCAGTAGTGATGTAATGATGGGTCAGTGTTATTTATATAGAGTTCATTGTACAGGGAGGGGAGGAGATAAGCTGTGACATTATCTATTGTCAGTAGTGATGTAATGATGGGTCAGTGTTATCTATATAGAGGTCATTGTACAGTTAGGAGGAGGAGATAAGCTGTGACATCATCTATTGTCAGTAGTGATGTAATGATGGGTCAGTGTTATCTATTTAGAGGTCATTGTACAGGGAGGAGGAGGAGATAAGCTATGACATCATCTATTGTCAGTAGTGATGTAGTGATGGGTCAGTGTTATCTATATAGAGGTCATTGTACAGGGAGGGGGAGGAGATAAGCTATGACATCATCTATTGTCAGTAGTGATGTAATGATGGGTCAGTGTTATCTATATAGAGGTAATTGTACAGGGTTGGGGAGGAGATAATCTGTGACATTATCTTTTGTCAGTAGTGATGTAATGATGGGTCAGTGTTATCTATATAGAGGTCATTGTACAGGGAGGAGGAGGAGATAAGCTGTGCCATCATCTATTGTCAGTAGTGATGTAATGATGGGTCAGTGTTATCTATATAGAGGTCATTGTACAGGGAGGAGGAGGAGATAAGCTGTGACATCATCTATTGTCAGTAGTGATTTAGTGATGGGTCAGTGTTATCTATATAGAGGTCATTTTACAGGGAGGGGGAGGAGATAAGCTATGACATCATCTATTGTCAGTAGTGATGTAATGATGGGTCAGTGTTATCTATATAGAGGTCATTGTACAGGGAGGGGGAGGAGATAATCTGTGACATCATCTATTTTCAGTAGTGATGTAATGATGGGTCAGTGTTATCTATATAGATGTCATTGTACAGGGAGGGGGAGGAGATAAGCTGTGACATCATCTATTGTCAGTAGTGATGTAATGATGGGTCAGTGTTATCTATATAGAGGTCATTGTACAGGAAGGGGGGATAAGCTGTGACATCATCTATTGTCAGTAGTGATGTAATGATGGGTCAGTGGTATCTGTATAGAGGTCATTGTACAGGGAGGGGGAGGAGATAAGCTGTGATATCATCTATGTCAGTAGTGATGCAATGATGGGTCAGTGTTATCTATATAGAGGTCATTGTACAAGGGGGAGGAGAAAAGCTGTGACATCATCTATTGTCAGTAGTGATGTAATGATGGGTCAGTGCTATCTTTATAGAGGTCATTGTACAGGGAGAGGGAGGAGATAAGCTGTGACATCATCTTTTGTCAGTAGTGATGTAATGATGGGTCAGTGTTATCTATATAGAGGTCATTTTACAGGGAGGGGGAGGAGATAAGCTGTGACATCATCTATTGTCAGTAGTGATGTAATGATGGGTCAGTGTTATCTATATAGATGTCATTGTACAGGGACGGGGAGGAGATAAGCTGTGACGTCATCTATTGTCAGTAGTGATGTAATGATGGGTCAGTGTTATCTATATAGAGGTCATTGTACAGGAGGGGGTGGAGATAAGCTGTGACATCATCTATTGTCAGTAGTGATGTAATGATGGGTCAGTGTTATCTATATAGAGGTCATTGTACAGGGAGGGGTCGGAGATAAGCTGTGACATCATCTATTGTCAGTAGTGATGTAATGATGGGTCAGTGTTATCTATATAGAGGACATTGTACAGGGAGGGGAGGGGATAAGCTGTGACATCATCTATTGTCAGTAGTGATGTAATGTCTTTTGTGTAGACAGTGACTCCACATGCAGAATACTGAGTGCAGTTCTGGAGTATAACACAGTTTCTCCGCATTTTATATAGGTATTTATTATTGATCTGATATTCTCTCCTGACTTTTCTTGACAGGTATCTGTGTGTCCAAACCTCATAATATTCAGGTGATGCTGAACTTCTTCATTGATCTGAGGCTTCCATATTCTGTGGTGAGAAATGAGCAAATAGAGATACGAGCCATTCTCTACAACTACGGCAACAGTGAAGTTAAGGCAAGTTATCCAGAAAAAGTCGTAAAAAATGCATTATCAGTAAAGGACAGGTCTGGGATTATTCATTTTTAGTTTCTTAGCTCATCATAGTCCACTCGTGTCCAGCATTAGCAGATACATGTACCCCCTCCTTCTAGGCTGTAATTAGCTATTGCTTGTTATTTGAAACATCTCAGAAACTATTTTAAAGACTTTCGCTTCTCACACATCTTTAAATGGCCGACTTTTTGTCTTTTGATTCAGGCTCGTGTAGACTGGACCTACAATGAAAAGTTTTGCAGTCTCTCCACGGCCAAGAAGAAGTTTCGCCAAGAAGTGGTCGTCAAACCTAAATCTTCGGTGGCCGTACCCTTTGTTATTATCCCCTTAGAAATAGGAGAACATGAAATTGAGGTGAAAGCAGCTGGGCAATTTGTAGCCGATGGTGTGAAGAAAATATTAAAGGTTGTGGTAAGTAATAAAGAAAGATATTCCTCTGGGATTGCATTCAAATTATTAGAACATTCCTAACGTGTTTATTCAATTTCTTCGACTGCAACTGCTCTTCCTACCCTAACCGGTTGACTTCCTGGACTTGGACTTGCACAACCTTTTCCCCCCGACCTCAGTATGCTTTCTGGCTACATCTTCTGCCTGTTGTGCTACCGACCATCTGGTGCTATGGTGGGTCCACTGGCTCCTGCCGATAACCTGTCATGTCTCCATGTCTTCATGAGATTCCCTGTGATAAGGTTTGTTAAAGAGGTGTTAGGGGGCATTAGCAGAGGAATAGTGAGCTTTTATGTGCCCAGATAATTCATGGTAAAGATATCACATGTTCATTCTCATCTGCCAGATTTGACCAGGGATAAGAGGTCGGGGTCTGTTCAGGTCTCCGACCCTGAACTTTAAGCAAAAGTCTGGATTCGGCTCAACCTCCCGCTATACCTCTGAATGGTGTCGGTACCAATTGGGCGTGTAAACTCTTTATATTCCGTTGGCAAAGCCACTAGCTTTGCTGGTAGGTTTTAGTGGGCTGACACTCGAGATTGGGGCCAGCACTGATCCTGGATGTACATTTTAGGATCAAGTACCCAAACCAATCTTTTTTGCAAGGTTAGACCGAACCCCAACCGTTCGGTCCGTTCATCCCTAGATATTACCCCCACATCATTCAGATTTGCCTAATTTTTTGCTTCTTTCTACAGCCAGAAGGAAGACTCCTGACACAGGCTCTGAAATCTGTTGTTTTGGATCCACAATTAAAAGGTTTGTGCATTTTGTTTTTTAGACTCATTTTAGAAAAATTATTTTAGACACAAAGATGGAAGTTACACTAAAGAGTGTTAAACTTCCCCTGGTTCAATGACTTGATTCAAGACAGAAAAAATGTGATGCCTTTGATTGATAAATTACCAATAGTCTGTACTTATGACAATTTCTCACACAGGCGGAGTCCAAGAAGAACGGATCACAGCAGTAGATACCAAAAATGTTGTCCCCAATACAAAGGTTGACACTATAGTTACCATTCAAGGTGAGTTCTGATTAAACAACCTACCTCTTATATACACAGTGCATGTAAAGTACTTAGAGATTGGATAATAGTCTTTATAAATAATCAGGATGTTCCTTGCCTCAGCTCATGACTTCTTCTTCTCCTTAATACCCAGGAAGTCCAGTAAGTGAAATGATAGAGAAGACGCTTGATGGCAAATTTATGACCGATTTGTTTCAAGCCCCTTATGGATGTGCGGAGCAGAACATGGTTAGATTGACGGCCCCCCTGATAGCCTTACATTTCATGGATTCCAGTCAACAGTGGGAAAGAGTAGGAGTAGACCGTAGGGACCAAGCCCTTGTGTACATCAGAGAAGGTAAGATACTCTACGATATTTATAATTTTTACTATTTTTTTCTCTAGAAAGTCACCATTACACTGTAATTTGTTATGTATTTTGTACTGAAAATTGGTATTTAACAGTTTAAAGGGAATCTGTGACCAGGGGCCTCATTTTCACTAAAGACAGGTTACAGGAGCCCCTCTCACCTGCAGTGCAAATCTGCCTTTCCGCTTTTTCTAAGCATTTGCATTAAAATATAATTGTGTGTTATAATTTACCTTGCACCCTGACAGAATCCTCTATTTAGTCCCAGGGTTTAGTCATTTGTTTAGATGTATTTAAAAAACAACACTTGACTTGTCTGTGCTTCTCACTCCTCAGTTCTCAGCCCCCACCTTTGTGCTTGTGACGCCTGTGATTAGTGCCAACATGATCAAGGGTGTCAGTGTTGTGTGGTTTCTGAAAAATGCAGCCACTACCCACCATATTTGTAGATGGCTCAGCCTGTGATCCCTCATTATGCATCCTTAGCATCAATATGAGCTGCCAATTACCTATAATAATTTTTTGTGGGCTGACTATGCCAATAAGACTGCATAAGAGAATGTGATCTCCCATCATGCATTCTGCCTCTTGATATCTCTATTTACGCTTTTATGGGTCCATTGCCATATTTCAAAGTAATCCATCATCACAATCCATCCTGATAAACCAGGGGACCTAGGGATGCAGGGGTTTTTACCAGAGTCTCTCCAGCTGTAGTTTCAAAAGCTTTTACCAATCTCTTCCCCCTCCCTCTGCCTGATTTAATCTTACACAGTGGGAGGGGAAATTTCTCCTATACAGTGTAACTGGCTGTGTACTTACATCACAGATGGTCCATGATTACGCTTCCCAGAGCCCTTACTGCTCATTTGCATAATTTTAAAAGGTGATTTTAGAAGGATTGATAAAAAATGAGCCTGGATCTATGAGTAGGTGTCCCAAATACCCCATGTCCAAATACAGATGGATCACACAGATTCTGTTACAAATGTAAGTATATACAAGGGAAAAAACTGCAGATATTGACAGCCTAAATAGCATATACATACACATAGACCGAGTGGCAGGGCAATGACACCATGATAGGCTAAGTATAAATACAAATAAATATCACAAGATAAATGACAAATATCCAACCACAAATATAGATAAAGAGAAATACAGTCCATCTCAACTCCTATAGTTCCATAATTGTCTCAACGGAGCACGGACGTCCAACCCCAAAGGCCACAGGTAACTCACAATAAAAAGGAGGAAGTCCAGCGCCAGATCAATCAACGATAAAACTTCTCCATTAAAAAAATGCATAGAGTAACGATACATGATAGGAACACCAGGAAAAAGAAGACCGTTTCGCCTCCTAGCTTAATCATGGTGAAGTTGAAACGCTGGTCTTTTCCTGGTGTTCATGTCATGTACTGTTACTCTATAAATTTTTTTAATGGACCCTAATAAAAAGAAGTTTTATCGTCAATTCATCAGGCGCTGGACTTCCTTTTTTTCTTTTATTACAAATATAGATAAATGACATTACCGCAGGTACATAACCAGAGAACTCTAGACGGGAGGGACAGAGGCCCCGCGATTATCGCCTGTCAAGCTATCTACTTAGGTTCTTTAGGTGCAGGGAAGTCAAGAGCGGATGGCACACAACAAGACCGGGTGATGGTTCCAATAGGTTTTCTTTTTATTTAAATCATAAAAGGTACACGGAAGACACACAACGCATTTCGGGGATCTGTGGTCCCCTTTTTCAAGTGGATTAGTGATCTGTTAGTTGAAGAAGGACAAAAGTATACATTCCACTTGAAAAAGGGGACCACAGATCCCCGAAACGCGTTGTGTGTCTTCCGTGTACCTTTTATGATTTAAATAAAAAGAAAACCTATTGGAACCATCACCCGGTCTTGTTGTGCACCATCCGCTCTTGACTTCCCTGCACCTATTCTCTGACTCCAGCCAAACTAGCAACTCGTGCTTGGAAAACAAAAAGACGCCGGCTGCACCCCGACCTAAAAAAAACCCTTTCATGCCAACAAGAGATTGTGCCTTACTTCGAAGCACAACTCTACCAGGTAAGCGACTGTCCAACCACGTCATATACCCTGAATCAAAACGATATCACCCTATGAGCGCTGTTGTGTTCCCTGTCTGCTATCCTTTTACTTAGATTCTTTGGTGTTTGATATTTTCTCTTAATTATTACTTGATTGTTTTTTATTTTCTATATTTTTGTTGGCAGGTATAGAACATCAGTTGACATACTCCAAAGAAGGTGGCACATACAGCCCCTGGAACAACCAGAATAACCCCAGCACATGGTACTGAAAGAAGTTTACTATCCGGTCTACCTCCAATCCCCATACGTCCCTCCCTGTTATAACAAACATCTTTGCTAAATTTGGAGAGCTTTTCTCTGATCATCGCTCCCCCTGATGTCATCTTGGAGCAGCGATCAGTTGCCATGACAGGTTCTGGTCTTTACCAGACCCAAGGCTGCATGGCATTTGCAGTTTCGTAACAACGAGCCAGTGCTTAACTGTAGTGAATACTGTGTAAAATGCCATATACTGCAATACAAAAGTATTGTAGAATATGTTAGTAATGATCAGGATGATTCAGTACCCTAGGGGGCCTAAAACATAGTAAAAAAAAAGTTTAAAAAATAAAATTCAAATCACCCCCCCCCAGCTTTTCTAAGAAGTGATATATATATCGTTTTTGGTATTCTGTACATGCAAAAAAGTGCTCATACTCTCTCCTCGGACTCCGTTCAGTCTTCTTCCTTACGTTCTAAACCCCAACAAATAACGTGAAAGGTCCTTCTGTAACAAGTTTAGTAAATCGAATCTACAGGACCTTTTCGACTGCCATGAGACCATGACACCCCCAATCCTCCCGTCTATTATAATGTGGTAGCACAAATCTTGGGGAAACATCTGATGCAGAAGCTACTCAGATACTGAGCGATGCTATGGGTTTCTCCAGATGCATCAAGGTGCAAAAAAAAAAAAAGCGACTTGCTAGGTGACCCTAGATTCCTGAACTTTGTACATGTTGGTGATGCTCATCTGATGAGGGTACAATCCTCTATGTTTGGTGGAGGTGTCATCTAATTAAACCCTTCTGGGAACAAGTACTACAGGAAATTAATATAATCTAGCTCTAGCAATGTCCATTATGACCCCTGGGTGGTCCTCTTATGACGGGCTACCTCTAGCTTTTCTCCTACCAACTAAACTTCTAATGGCAGCCTGACTTTTAATTCCTCTCCTTTGGAAACAATCTTGTTCCCCGTTGCCTAGAAGAAGCAGTACACTGGAACCAGGGAACAAGGGGAGTCTTAATATGTGGGGTGTAGGAGGGAGTACTCTAGGCACCCCACTTAGCGGTGCAATGCGGCACATTTACTAAGGGCTTTGCGCCAGTTTACTGTCAGACTTTGCACGCCCTTTTAGGTGTAAACTGCTCGCACAGGTATTTAAGAAGTGTTTACGCCGTTATTGTGTAGCACGCAACCTTTTTGTGGAGCGGCTGCAATAGTCATCATGTGACACAGATTAGGAGCGCCCCGACGCTCAGTTGGACCATGCACCAGATTTAACTTGCAAAGTCTGTTGCACAACCTATGTTAAAGGTGCACCACAAAAAAGTTGGTGAACTCTGTGGGGCCAGTGGTGGGAAGCGCCAGATTCATGATTTCTGGCTCACGATCTTATTGAATCTGTTGGACCAAGTATTATACATGGAAATAGCCCTTTTAGTGCAGTTTTCGACAATCTTAGTAAATGTGCTCAAATGTCTTCAAGTCGGTGTCATTACCTTTTCCCCGACTTTCTTTCTGCTACCTTCAGGATTTTATGCCCAATCCCACCCCCTCTACTTCTTATCTCTGCTTCTATATGTATTAGTCCCACCTTGTACTGCTTGAGCTCATGGATGTCTCACGCTTGTCGTTGTATGTACCCTTTTCTATTACAACCCCATGTGGCTAGTCATTGTCATGGCATGAATGTTCTTTGTTTGAAAAAAAAAATAAAAAAACAGAGAGAAAATCCATCATAATAAACCAGGGATGCCAAATCACAGATTAAGGCACCTTGATTGTGATAATTTATACTTGTACTTGTTATCCATGAAATCTTTCCTTCTAAATTCGACTATTACAATTATGCTAATGAATGTCTCCTTGGGGGTGTTACCAAAACTCTGTGCTCTAGTTTCATGGGCTGTTACACTGTGCAGGAGCATTTCCCCCTCCAGCTGTGTAAGAAAACAACAGTCAGAGGGAGGGAGTGCTGAGGGAGCAGAGTGGAGGGTGAGACAGTCTGACAGCCTGTGAAACTATAGCATGAAGTAGGGGGATACTCATAACACCCTCACGTTTCTAAGAATAATTTGAAAAGTAGATTTTAGAAGGAATAAGACCATGGATGAGTGCCTAGACCTATGAGTACTTTTTCCAGATTTATCCATGTTTGATTTTGATGGTTGATTTCATTTAACTCCCTCTAACTAGTCTGACAACATAGCATCCCTGTCCAGTACATCGCTCACTTTCACATTAAACTAAATAGATGTTTCAAGAAGAGAGATAAACTTTACTGTTAATAGGCCTACATCAAACTATAGGCAGGAAGAGTGCAGGGAAGATTATAAAAGTGTTCGAAATCATATAATGATCTGAAAACACAGTGAAAGCAGAGGAAAAGTTGAAGATGAACAATATACAAGTAGAATACAGGCTCACCTTAGCAACCTTTAGTGATAGTGTTACTAAGGAAAACCTATTTTGCAGTAGAATATTTGCTTGGAGGCTCCATCCTTACTTGTTATAATTTATATTTTGCTTGTGAATACTCTGGCTCCCTCTGTACTTACCAGACCCTTATATTTCAGGCTCACTGCGTATGTGGTCAAAGTATTTTCCCTGGCTTCAAGTTATGTCCATGTAGAAAAAAATAATATATGCGATTCAGTCAAGTGGCTGATTCTAAACAGGCAAAATCCAGATGGAGAATTCAGAGAGAAGTCGTACGTCTACCAGCAGGAATTGGTATGTATCAGACTCTCATAAATTAACTGGACTGCACCTGTTTTGTGTATTCTGCCAAAATTACTAATTTGTTAATAATATCCAGGAACCATCACCAGAGGTCACAGTGGGTAGGGAGGTCTGTTTTACAGACAAGTAAGGGGTGTCAGGTGTTCTTAAGGAGGGGCTGTCTGTATATTTAGTAACTGTATCCCCTTTTTTTTTACATAGGGCGCTGTAAAAAAAGGTGCCAAGGAGCTGGATTCCAGTCTCACCGCCTTTGTCCTGGTCGCCCTCCTAGAAAGTAACAATAGCTGTAAAGGTGAAGTTACTGTAAGTTTTCCTGTTCAATGTAACACAAGTCGCCTCTTCTTCACTTTAATATCTACTTATATGACGGTTATGATGATACAATTACAACTAAAAGATCTTATGGGATCTAATGTAACTTTTTTTTACCCATACAGACTTAAAAAGTCGTCTAAAAACTATTCCTATATAGAGGAAGATATCGGACAGTGTTTAAATTTACAGAGGAAATGGTTTTTACAAGGAAAAGTAAACATTCTGAGCAGGGGCGTAACTAGGAGAGCTTGGGCCCCATAGCAGATTTATGCGTAGGGCCCCTCTTTCCCATAAAAACATGTTTTTATCCATAATGATACAGACACGTTTATACAACAGCACACATTTCCGCACTCATATACACACATTTCTATTATATACACACACAAGTTCTAAACTCATACACTCACTTTTATAGACTTGTATACACATACAGGCACACATTTATGCACTCATATATACAGTTATACACTAATACGTGCAGTATATACAAACTCATACGGTATATACACACATACAGTATTTACACATCCATAAATTTATACAAACATACCATGTATAAACATCAAATTTGCACACATACTTTGTAGTACATGCACATTATATACATACATACAGCATATACACTCACCGGCCACTTTATTAGGTACACCATGCTAGTAACGGGTTGGACCCCCTTTTGCCTTCAGAACTGCCTCAATTCTTCATGGCATAGATACAACAAGGTGCTGGAAGCTCCTCAGAGATTTTGGTCCATATTGACATGATGGCATCACACAGTTGCCGCAGATTTGTCGGCTGCACATCCATGATGCGAATCTCCCGTTCCACCACATCCCAAAGATGCTCTATTGGATTGAGATCTGGTGACTGTGGAGGCCATTTGTGTCCAGTGACCTCATTGTCATGTTCAAGAAACCAGTCTGAGATGATTCCAGCTTTATGACATGGCGCATTATCCTGCTGAAAGTAGCCATCAGATGTTACAGGGTACATTGTGCTCATAAAGGGATGGACATGGTCAGCAACAATACTCAGGTAGGCTGTGGCGTTGTACCAAGGGGCCCAAAGAGTGCCAAGAAAATATTCCCCACACCATGACACCACCACCACCAGCCTGACCCGCTGATACAAGGCAGGATGGATCCATGCTTTCATGTTGTTGACGCCAAATTCTGACCCTACCATCCGAATGTCGCAGCAGAAATCGAGACTCATCAGACCAGGCAACGTTTTTCCAATCTTCTACTGTCCAATTTCGATGAGCTTGTGCAAATTGTAGCCTCAGTTTCCTGTTCTTAGCTGAAAGGAGTGGCACCTGGTGTGGTCTTCTGCTGCTGTAGCCCATCTGCCTCAAAGTTCGACTTACTGTGCGTTCAGAGATGCTCTTCTGCCTACCTTGATTGTAACGAGTGGCGATTTGAGTCACTGTTGCCATTCTCTGTAAACCCTAGAGATGATTGTGTGTGAAAATCCCAGTAGATCAGCAGTTTCTGAAATACTCAGACCAGCCCTTCTGCCACCATCAACCTTGCCACGTTCAAAGGCACTCAAATCACCTTTCTTCCCCATACTGATGCTCGGTTTGAACTGCAGGAGATTGTCTTGACCATGTCTACATGCCTAAATGCACTGAGTTGACGCCATGTGATTGGCTGATTAGAAATTAAGTGTTAACGAGAAGTTGGACAGGTGTACCTAATAAAGTGGCCGGTGAGTGTATATACATATACCATAATATACTACAACATACAGTATACACCTACTGTTTATACACATAAATGCAGTATAAACACACAGTATAGAACATGATGATCATCAGAGGTCTGACTGTATAGCAGTAGTAGAAGCAGTAACAGATGGACAAGGCAGGATGTGTCTGGATGTATAGTAGTAGGGTCCATCTATTGGAGTCTTTCCCAGGGTTTGAGTGTGTAATGTTGAAGGTGGCAGCATGTGTATCTACACATTATATACAAACACTTACATTTACAGAATCATGGGACAGTGACCCATCTTAGTATTGCTGAGTTTCATATTTATAGATATATTAGCCAGAGGCTTTAACTAGTCACTTCCCATGGTGAGGATGTCGCATACAGACCATCCTGTATAGTAGTTTGCAGTTTAGAAGATCCTTTTGCAGACAGATTCAGTGATGAGGTGCCCATAGACAGCATGGAGTGTGTAGGAGAGAGAGAGGGATAGTCTAAAGCAGCGGTTCTCAACCTGTGGGTCGCGACCCCGGCAGGGGGTCGAACGACCAAAACACAGGGGTCGCCTAAAGCCATCGTAGCCACAATTCTATAGCATTTTTTGGGACAAATACAATATTCTTGTATATGGTTTGGGGTCACTGCAACATGAGGAACTGTATTGTGGGGTCACAGCATTAGAAAGGTTGAGAGCCACTGGTCGACAGGGAACAGCGAGGTGACTAGAGACAGCTAGACATTTATGACCCCTCCCCCGCAACAACAAACCTACTTGGGATGTAACTACAGAAGAGAGCCTCCACCTTATACTCACATCCTGGCCACAATAACTCCACATCACACCACACACAGTTCATAATGAGACTTACGGACACTTCTGGCGACTTTAAGGAGGCAAAGATATTTAAGGCAGCGGCACAAGATACATCAGCTAAAAAGTGCTGCTATCCTCTGATATATTGCAGGCCATAGCCTCGAGTTGCCTCAAGGTAGATGTGGAAATATGCACTATGTCCGACCTACTGATCTGATTAAATGGCTCCTTTCAAATTACTTTCCCTTTCTAGAATGTTTGACACAAGCAGGTAACTTATTTACAGGTTAACTCATTGGGGCTCATTTACTAAGGGTCCGCGGAGCGCATTTTTGTTGGATTTCCTGACGATTTCCGTTTTGCGCTACATTTAACAGGGGATTTTGTCGCACACGATCGGATTTTGGCGCTTCGGCGCCGGCTTCCACACGTCACAAATCGGGGGGTGGACCGTCGGACAAGTCGATGGATTCGGACTACGCACGGGATTTAACATTTGGAATTGTGTCACAAGACACACACTTACAAGCACCAGGAAGAAGAAGGTGAACTCCGGCGGACCTTGGCGGGGAATCGACGGATGCAGGATCTCGTTCGCACAAGCTCCTTGAATCACGCCTGACTTCATCTTCGTCGGACCGTTCGAATCGGGGATTGCGACAGGACCGGGTAAGTAAATTTGCCCCACCGAATTGAGCAGCTGACTTAGGGCTCTTTCACTTTGTCATTGATGTAAAGCTTCAGTTGCACATTGTTTCCATTCTGTCTCTCTTGTGTCTCCGTTTTCCTTCTGTTTTTTCTTTGTGTCCGCAAAAAAAAAAAAAAAGAAGGTTAAACCTTGCTTTGAATACATCGGATATTACATTAATTTTTTTTTTGCGGACCTATAGACTTCCGTGTTCCGCATCAGTGAAAAAAATAGGACATGTTGAATATTTTTTCCATAGACAACAGATCAGTGAAAAAATCACCCACAGACATCAATGGCTGAACCGCGGACACAAAAAACAGCGCCTATGTGAAAGAGCCCTTAGGGTGGTTTCACACTGGCGAAAAAACTACTGAAGGTTTAACCTTGCATTGAAAGCATAATGCATGGTTTCTCATCTCCATCAGTGAATAATGACTGACCTGACCCATGGACTTCTATTGCCTTCTGTGATGCACATGAACGAAAATCATTGATATGTTTCATCATATGCCCCTTATAGTCATACTTGTAGGTAAGCAAGACAGAGAAGATCCACAGTGTGGCGCAACTTCACTTTGGTAAGAATCTTTATTGCAAATGAACTACGCGTTTCGGCGCTTGGACCAGAACGTCTTGTTTGCCGAACCTGACGAAGGCGCTGGTCCAAGCGCCGAAACGCGTAGTTCATTTGCAATAAAGATTCTTACCAAAGTGAAGTTGCGCCACACTGTGGATCTTCTCTGTCTTGCTTACCTACAAGCATCTCCACATCGCGGGATTCTAGTTCTGGACCTTCAATCCTCGTGGCTCCACCGGCAGCACTCCACATACTTGACTACATGCTAGGCTAAAAGATAGCCGCAAGGTGAGCAGCTTTTATTAGCATTTTTTAAATACCTTTTTTAATCAAACCTACACCGGTTCGATGCGCCCTGGTTTTTTCCCTTCTACTCCTGATTCATAGAATCGGTCCAGACCCTCTCCTTATAGTCATAGTCATTACAGGTAAGCGCATCTAGACACCATGCCAAGGTCTTTGCTCCTGCCTTTATAGCTCCCCAGAGTGTTGGTCATTTAAACAATTTGATTGACAAATTTTTGGCAAGTGTCGCATTTCATATTATTTAATCCTGGTGGTAGATGGCCTTTAAGCCAATAGGAGGTTGAGGGGTCCTTGTCAAAGTAATGAAGGTAATTTCTTGTATATATTGTATATCATGTCTAGAATCAAACAAACCCGATACCCTTAAGCGCTCTTTCGCATTGGCGTTCTTTCTCACATCCGTGGTTCAGTGATTTAGACAGACGCCTCACAAAGCCATTGATTTCTAAGGGTGTTTTCACATTGGTTTGTATTTTCACTGATCCGTTGTCCATGGAAAAAATTATGAAGCATGTCCTAAATTTTTCACAGAAGGCAATAGAAGTCTATGAGTCCGCAAAAAAGAAAAAACTGCTGAAACTTTTTTTTTTATCACTGATGAGGCTTAAAAACAAGGTGCAATGTTTTTCAAAGCAATTTTAAACCTTCAGTTTTTTTGGACACGGAGACATCAATGGATGCATCATGGAGACAACAAAAGAAAAACGGAGACACAACAGAGACAAAACATAATGGATGCACAACTGAAACTGAACATCACCGCCAACGTGAAAGAGCCCTAAGGCATATTCCGTTGCATGTCCATTGACGATGGAATCTTGTTTTATGTCAGAATCTGCTTTTGACATCCGTGATGGTTCTGTTATTACAGTTTATGTCCACAATAAAAAAAATGAAGGTTTAACATTGGTAAGAAAACATAACACCTCATTCCCCAGTCTCATCTTAAAAAAAAAAATACAATAAGTCATCAGTTTTTTTTTTTTGCTGACCTGTTGACTTCTATTATTGCTTTTCATAACCCACAACCCAAAAATAGGACAAGTTCTTAGATTTTTTTCACAGACGACGGATCAGTGGAAAAGAAATGAAATGTGAAATTGCCCATTGAGAAGAATGGATCAGTGCTTTGGTAAACAAAGCAAGTATGAAAGAGCCCTACAATATAAAACATAGGGGGTCATTTACTAAGGGCCCGATTCGCATTTTACCAACGTGTTCCCCGAATATTTCCGATTTGCGCTGATTGTACCTGAATTGCCCCGGGTTTTTGGTGCACGCGATCGGAATTTGGCGCATCGGCGCCGGTATGCACGCGACGGAAATCGGGGGGAATGGCCGAACGAAAACCCGACGTATTCGGAAAAACCGCCGCATTTAAAGAAAAAATTGTGTCGCGAAAATTTCACTCACCATCATCCTGGATAGGCCGGTGTATTTCGAGGCATTCCAGCGGACTTCAGCGCAGCAGCGCCACCTGCTGGACGGCGGAGGAACTGCCTTGATGAATCCCGTCCGGACTCGAATCCAGCGCAGAAAACGCGCTGCTGTCTCCGAACTTATCGGAAGACACCGAAGTCTCCGAACTTATCAGAAGACACGCGCACATCTGCAAAGTGAAGAATAGAATAAAAACAGTGAAAACAGTGACTACAGGACCATTTAAGTGCAGAACACATTGAAAGAACAATATTATTCACATTCCAGATGTTCGTGCACATCTCCGAACCTAGCGGGAAACACGCGCGCACACCTGCAAAGTGAAGAATAGTGTTATTTCAATGTATTCTTGCAAGTAAAACATCTGGAAACATGTGTAATGTGTTCTGTAACACTGTTCTTTTAATGTGTTCTGTCAGTGAAAAAATGCTCGGGTCTCCCATTGACTATAGTGGGGCTCGTGATTCGATACGAGCACTCGAGCATCGGGAAAAGTTCGTACCGAATAACGAGTACCCGAGCATTTTACTGCTTGCTCATCTCTAGCAACCACCAATTAGTGGAAGATATGGGAAACATTGTGCAGTTACTATATACAATCTATATAACCTATTTATCATCATTTCTCTCTGGATACAGAATCTTCCTATGAGCATTCAAAAAGCTTCGGACTATTTGAATGAGAAATATCTTTCCTTGGAGACGCCCTACTCCATAGCCCTCACCTCCTACGCGTTGGCTAAGGCCGGCAAACTGCACGACACCAAGAAACTCATGGGTGCAGCTACAGGTGGGGAACCGGAAATTGTACAAGTTGATATAGATCCAAGTGATGCCTTTAATTATATAATTGGTGTTTATTCAGCGGGGCATGTGTTTTATTGGTCCTTTTATAGGGCTTTATCTGTTTTTGTTTTTGTTTTTCCTTATTGAAACATGTGGCCTTTGGTCTTTCCGACTTTTTAAAAGAAAAGCAGTCTCCAAAAGTCGCCCCTCAGCGCTAAGCTAATCTCTACGCCTGGTCTGGAGCAGCTGTAGAATTAGACCAAAATGTGCGCCTTTTGCAATTTTTTAAAAAAAAGTCACAACCTTTACATCTGGATTCAGGCGATAAGTAAGGGGTCACTGCAGAAGACTAGACTTCCTTAGGTGCAAAAAAAAGTTGCAAATGAGCAATAGCCCCATAAAAAGTCTGAAAAAGTCAAGAAAAATACAAGCCAAAAGTTTGTTACATGTGCCCCAGTGTGTTTCTTTTGATGTTCCTTGTATAGTTATTGTATTCAGCTATTTTAGATATTATCACCAATGTGAGGGATGTTATTATTATTTATTATTATTTATTGGGTTTTCTTTGTGTACATTTTTATTCCAGATAACAAACACTGGGGTGATCTAGGTTCCCGCATGTTAACTCTGGAGGCCACCTCCTACGCTCTTCTTACACTTTTGAAGATGAAAGACTATGACAAAGCTGGAGTGCTGGTGAAATGGATCACTGAGCAGAGATACTACGGGGAGGTTTGGGGATCAACACAGGTTTGTCATCCAATTCAATGGAAAATATTCTATGTTGACTTTAGTTTAGCCATGGGAGAGTGATAATATTCTGTGCTAGAATACAAGGAAGTATTGTTGAGGCCACTTTTGGGCTACTGTAGCTGGAGAAAGTGAAATAGTGGACTTGTGAATAATGATGAGCGGATCCTTTTAGGCTCCTTGAGCTAAGCCAAAACAAAAGTTCTGTCCTGGCACCCAAACACCTGCCATCAGTGCTGCCACCAGTTTTGGCACACATGCAAACCCTTTAAATGCCTCCAGCAAAGGCACTTTGCTACTGGCATTTAAATGTATGGGTCCAACTGTCATGGGTGATAACCCTTTTATACTGCCAGCATTTACAGTGTTAATACCCGCAATAGGTGCAGGTTATGATTACAGTTTTTAGCGTCGGACATGGCCCCGAGCATTGCGGTTTGAGTCCGCTCAACCCTGCTTGTGAATACATACTTGTGAGTAAGTATAAAAAAATCTAAAAAATAATTAGCGTAAAATATATTGATAGTATGACTCAACAACACATTGTAAGCTCAGTAATCCTCAGAAGACTGGTTCCTCTCCCCACTGGAAAGTGCCTTGCTTGAAAGAGATTCCACTCTGGAAGAGACAGGACCTTACCCAAAAAGGCAATCCACTTTCCTCACATGGTGCTAATTTTGTCCAGATAAATATTACTGGCATGGTCAATGCTCTGACATTGAGGAGCAAAAGAGGGTCAGAAGGTGTCCTACTCGTACCAAACAAATTAGAAATTAGAGATCCTTGTGAAAATTTCCTAAATTAGAAGCATTGCCATAATGAATAGAATTACTGCTTTATATTTTACATTATTTTTTGTAATTCTACGTTTTTTTCCGAAAGTTGTTAACATTTTAGAATAGGAATCTTCTTGTGATAAGTTCATTGTCCTACAGTATGTGCTAATATTTGGGGTATTGACCACATCTATAACCCCTGTCTTCCAGTCTACTATGATGCAGTTTGAAGCCCTTGCTCAGTATCACATAGACGTGCCGACATACAAAGACTTGGACATGGATGTCTCCTTCACTCTTCCTGGGAGATCCCAGTCTATAGTTCATCGTCTCAACCTGGGTAACGCTTTGCTGGCCCGAACAGAAGAGGTAAAGATCCAGGGATGGGTTCAATTGCTACGAAATCCTCACCATGTGTGGGTAAAAAAATATTTTCCTTATCATGACTTTATTCCTCTATTTTATTGCAGACATCTGTGGTTGGAGACTTTAAAGTCACCGCAAAAGGAAAGGGTCAAGGCACTTTGAAGGTTAGAGAAGAATGTATTCCCCAATGTTTGCATATTGATCACTTATCATTAGATCAGATCATCAAAATCAAGGGTTGTAAAGGAGTTAACCTAGAATGTTGGGTACCCAATTGTACTGCTCTGGCCAATCAGTGACTCCCTTGGACCACAGGATGTAATTTTGAAATTAAATAGAAGGGATGGTCTAAGGAGGCTACTCAGTGACCAAATCGGGTGCCACGATAGCTGCCACTTATGGCCAAGCTAAAGAAGGTGAAACTGAGTTGATGGTGGAACCAGGAACTGAAGCAGGGTAAGTACAATTTTCTTTTTATTTGGCATCCCTGACCTAAATCCAAAGGGTTTTCAAGGATTCCTAATAAACCACTTTGAACTCAAAGTATCCTCACCCATCAGCTGATTTTTAGTGATGACCTAACAACCATCAGTTGAGTAGTTCTTGTAGAAATATATTCACGGTCTAGCCAGATTCCACAACAACATTAGAAATGTATTCAGTTACATCATAACCACTCCATGAAACAATACATTATCGTCAACGCGTTTTAAGCTGAGAACCGCCCTCCCTCATGACATGTACATGAGGAAGGATGGTTCTCCACTTGAAATGTTGTCGTGGAACCTGGCTGGACCGTGAATATATTTCTGAATTTCCGCATGCCTTGGCAGTAAGGTGGCCCATGCAGGATCCGACACAAGAGGCAAGTTACGGGGTGGTGAGATGGAACTGGTACTTTCTATGAGTAGTTCTTGTACACCTCCATCCCATCTATGTGAATTGGGTTGAGATGCAATTTACGCACATGTGCAGTAGTCTCAGCATTACTGCCGGTTACACAATGTTGAGATGACCGAATTTCAGAGAGTTGGGTGACATCACCCTACAGCACTTCAGGCTTATTTGCTGAATTTTAAAAGCCTTTATTTTTGTAAAAATAAGAGTAGAAGAATCTAAAAGAAAAGTAGATCCTATCAGAGGAGGCTTGGTGCTTGGTTTACAATCCTTGATCCTTGTGGTAGATTTCCTTTAACAAGCTTTATTCTAATTTACCACCAGGTCTTATCTGTTTATTATGCTTTGGAGACAGAGAAGGAGAAAAAATGCAACAATTTTGACCTGTCTGTGACCATAAAGGACGAACCTGAGGGTAAGATACTCGCCTGGTGTTATTTTTGGTTATCTAGAGATCATTCATTTATAGTGGGCAAAGTTATGTAAAGATGGAGACAATATTATCAGTAAAAGTCCATGACTTGACAAACTTCAATGCAAATACCATAAAAGATTGCAGATTAAGTCCGGCTCACAGATCTGTAGTGAGAACAATAGATTTGGATACTGGCATATTGTTATCAGAAAGGCCAACAAGAACACAAGCCAAGTAAAGTCGTCTTCATTAGAAAATCTATTGACCAGAGTAACAAAAAATGGGAAAGAAAAACAGGACTTTGCACCTAGAAAGTGAAGCTTGAGTAGAATATATTATTGTTATTCACCAACGTCCCCCTTTAAATTAATTAAAATGGAATGTAATTTTTATTTATAATTTCCCAAACAGCCAAGAGAC
Source organism: Engystomops pustulosus (assembly GCF_040894005.1). Classification (NCBI taxonomy): domain Eukaryota; kingdom Metazoa; phylum Chordata; class Amphibia; order Anura; family Leptodactylidae; genus Engystomops; species Engystomops pustulosus. The sequence continues at coordinate 208,892,815 of NC_092414.1, forward strand.
CTGAAGGGGCCAAGTCCACTGTGTCCATGACTATTTGCACAAGGTATGAGCTATAATGTGTTAAACTGAAAATGTTCAATTCTTGTCTAAGGGGCTACATGTTACACATAGAAAATTAGCAATGATACTTATTTATGTGATATGCGAAAGTCATCGCTCCCACCACTACAACGATCTGCTGTTGGGTCTTGGTAAGGATTTGCAAGGAGTTTCCCCTTTTGGTAGAGGGGTTAGTAAATCTGTATTACTTGGACTATTTCTAATATCCACCATTGGTGACCTGAGAATTTACAAACTAAATACTGACCACATGTTACTATGAAGTGTGTACCCTATTACAGGGTTACAACAAAGAGAGAAGAACAAAGTCCACTGGTCATCGTGAAAATGTCCTCTGTGTTGTACCTGTGAACATTTTATTAGGGTTCTCGGCATTACAGAGAATACAAGCTGTCCACATTCATTCTATTAGCCAGTGTATAAGTCTCTTGGTTTCGATGACCAGGAAGTCTATAGATTTATCATAAACAGTTCATCAATATGATGACATTGCAATCCAAAGAGCATGTAGGTTTTGTCCAAAGAGAAGGAAAACATAACCCCCTCAGAGTCCTCCACCTGATTCTGGCTTGAAAAACATTCCCCTAACCCTCCTCTCATGTACCACGGAGAAGACCTTCTACCAGATAGACTGGACTGTCCTGGAAAAAGCGCTACAAAAGTATTTATAGATTAGATAATTTCCCTTTACTGCAACCCTGCTGTAAGAGTCAGAGTGAATGGCACCTATTCCCCAACATCCCAAATTTTCAAAAACATTAGACAATTACAAAGACAAAGACAATTTCCCCAATTTTGTTTGTGCTATCAAAACCATTATTCAAAATATCAGACAACATGACTCAATGGCCGGGTTATCAGTTAGAGGTCCTACCCAGCATACAGTGGTATTTGCGGATGACCTACAGTACTTATTCTAACCTTTAATCCTTCAACTTTGTTTCTAGCTCTTCACTCACTTTTCTTCATGTTCTCCGATCGCTCAAACTTCCAAATTAACTCTACAAAGTCCATTTTTCACACTTCCTTTGGATGACCTCTTCCATTAAATACCTAGGTCTTAACATCTCAGAATAGCATAGTACATCTTAGTATGACCTAAGCTATGTCCCCATCATTAATTTAGTCTCCTCCACAATCAAAAACAAAACTTACATTTTCTAGGCTCTTAGGCTGGACCTCCTCAAAATTATTATAGTTCCTAAAGTTACATCTCTCTTGCAAACCATATCTTTTCCTTCCCTCGTCCGCTCCATCGCTCCTTTCCCAAAGCCCCCACACACCTGCTCTCCCCAGCATCAAACTCCTTCCCTATAGATCTTTGACCTTTCCTGCAGTTACAGCCCACATCTACATTATTTGTGTCTATTTATCTCCTCGTTAGCATGTTTTCTAATATGTGTTACTACTATGTATTTCTTAGCACTATTGTTGTACTTATATGAGCAATTGTTTATTTAATTGTTACATAATTATATTAAAACACAATAAAAAGACATTTAAAAAGATAACATTACAATCCTTTACTCATCATCGAGAACATATAGTGATTTGATGTAGACATAGTTCTCATATAACAAACTAAGATTAAAATATGTCTTGCAGATTTCTTAAAAATCGTGATTCCACCATGTCCATCCTAGATATTTCTATGATGACCGGTTTTGCTCCAGATATAACTAGTCTTGATAAGGTAAGTTCCAATCAGCTAGAAATTAACAAATGGAAATGGCAGAAATGAAATATGTTACAAGTGTAATGTTACTGATGGGGCAAGAACAACCAGGAAAACAGAGAAAAAGTAAGGAAAGACACAGAGGGTAAGCCCTAACACTAAACTCACCCAGCTGCCCCTACCTACTTGCCGATCCTACCTAGATGGTGGGTGACAAATGGACAAAGTTCCCTTCCAGTGTCATAGTGAAACATAAAGACAAAAACAGGAGAACAAGGTAGAATGAATAAGGGTGAAACTAAGGACTACTCTGAACAAGACAAGTCAAACATTTTAGAAAAATCAATAAATAATACACTACACATATCCACAGATTACTAATAGCAAGAACTACGAAGAGGGCAAAGTAACTTCTTATGGGATATCAGGGTGCTGGTCCACATGTGGCTGGATGACCTCCACATCAAACCCAGCAAGCTTAGAAGTAAATTGGGGAAAGTATCGCTCAAGCACAGCTAGATGAAGCGTCTGTGTTCCGGAACAAAATTGTCAGGAGACAAACTGGTGTGGTAGAAATCAATTGAGGCATTCAGGATTGAAATAGGGAAGTATTCAGACTACAAGATGAGACCTGTTAAGGTTTGTGCTGGAGCTGAAGGTCCTGTTTGGATTTGAATTTCAATACCCACAGGTAACACCTGTGATTGTTGGAGGCATGGAACGGAGATGTTACACTTTAAACGCAGCCAACACTTTACCATCCTCTGTAAAAATGATGCTCTGCTCTAGCCACCTGCATTTAAATGCTGTCAGAACTCAAAGAGTTAACAATCACAAATAGTTCCAGGGAAGTTAATGTTAAGGGGTGACTACCGGGTTTAGTTTCAGGGACCCAAATCCCCAATGTTAAGGGCCGTGACGAACATGGTGGATTTGGGTCCCTGTACTCAATCTCGAAAGTCACCGACAAGCGAGACAACTGGGAAAATTATCATTCAAATTTGGTGAAATCTTTTGGCAAATTCAATCAAGTGAGACTTAAAAGAAATATTTTGAAATTCAAAAAAAAGGAGAAAAAATCTCTAAAATGAGCCTAGTGCACATAGACGTCTTCAACCTTAAATTAATATCTCATGATGGGATTCGAAAATATTTAATAAGCAAAATTTTCCTTTACAGCTAAAGAAAGGAGTGGACCGATACATCTCCAGCTTTGAGATCAACAAAGGAGCATTTGATAAGGGGACATTGATTCTGTACTTGGACCGGGTAAGAAGTTTTGCATGTGGTGGGGGGTTGGGGGAGTCTTGTCATCAACAACTTCTCTAGAAGAATGAACTTGTTATCTGACTTGTGATTTAGGAGACTAGCCCTTGTAAGCTGAGAATAGTTGCTTATTTGTGATGTAATACAGTTATCCTGGCAGCTCATCCAATGCCACTTGGTTATATAAAATTAGGTTTCTAAACCCAGCCTCTTATATTATTATATTATATTTGTGGCATAAATATCTAAATTAGTGCATTATTGGGTAAAGTAGACCTGTCACTAGAGTTTTATTTCTCCTACCAGTGATACCTGCAGTTAAAGGGTTAAAAGCCCCCCCCCCCCCCTATCACCAAAAATTAGCTTCCACTGAGGCTCTGTATCATTTTTCTGATATGCAAATGAATAGACATGAGTCAATTCCTGAAGATAAGAGTCACATTTTCTCCAGGCTGCCAGTGAACAGCACTTCCCTCTTTTGATTGACAGCTCGGTGTCTCAGCCTCACCAGACAAAAAGTCCTCTACCTGTCCACTTCCTGTCCGAACCAAAATACTGTCCTTCTCACTTTGCATGGTGAATTTAGCATTGAGCTCTTTGTGGGAAACTGCCGATTATGCCACCATTTCACATACCCCATGAAGTTGGGGTTGGGCCAAGCTATGATAGGTGGGGGCCACATCAAGTGGACAGAGACAACATAGGCAAAGGCAGAATTATTTTTCTAGTGTAAGGAGACAGATTTAACCCGGGAAACTTGCACTGCAGTTTCAAACAAAAGGCAGGGGGGGGATGAGTAAGTTTTATTGTGCCCTTTTTTGATAATGGAATAGAATAGATCAGTGCATGGTCTTCAGGAAGTTCTGCCGTACTCTCTATTCAGTAGAACTCATAACTGAGGTCCACACCAAATTATAAAATTGAGTCCCTAATCTCAGCTCTGTCCAGCCATCTTGTTGCCCATCCATTTACTCTACAGTGTGTAAGTGTGGATAAGTTGGAAGGCACCGATTTGACATATTTGAGCTCCACCTCTTTGACCAGGGGTCTCCTAATGCATCCTAGCCAAGAGAAGTCATTGCTTCAGAAGCTTTTTAGGAGAATAGATAAATAAATTTGATTATAAATGAATTTTTGGTTTCCTCATCCAGCATAAATTCTTTTTGTTGTCAATCCTCATCCTCTGTTACACAACGATGTTTTGAGTTGCTTTCTGTTCGTTTATATTTCCTCATAGATTTCCCATGCGGAGGAGGACTGTCTGACATTCTACCTTCACCAGTTCTTTGAAGTTGGACTTATCCAGCCTGGATCTGTCACAGTGTATGACTACTACTCTCAAGGTAGGATCCACCTCACAAAATCTCATTTAACTACTTATAATTAATGATGACTGGACCAGAACATTGGTGGTTCATACCGAACATTCCAGAGTCTGGTCCCCGAGCCCAGACTTAAGCCAGAAGTTCAGGTTTCGACTCAGCCCATCACCATCATTACACACAATGTGCATCGTTCGCGACTGTAAACTCTTTAAAGGCAGCTCGTACATAGAGTATTAACTGCGGGCAGCTTGTACATAGAGTATTAACTGCAGGCAGCTTGTACATAGAGTACTAACTGTGGGCACCTAGCTATAGAGCAGAAGGAGGTGAGAAGATGAGTGATAACTTATATTTCATAGGCTTAAATCTTTGCTTTTTCTATGCTGAGATGTCTTTGTTATGGTCAATTCAGTGATTGGTCGGTATATTTAGATAGTGTAGGTTTCTCCAATAGGCGAGAAAATAGAAACTAATATCTGCTGGACTGATCATTTGATACGGTTGACCATTCATGTGAAAGGTCATTCTGTAATGTTACATATGGGTCTGATATGAATGGCGGGTTGGCTTTATCAGTCGCCCTCTACAATGGTCTTCAAAAATATCATTTTAACTTATTTTAAATAAATTTTATTTACCCAACAGAAAACCGTTGTACTAAATTCTACCACGTGTCGGAAGACAGCAAACTCCTGGGGAAGATCTGCACCGGAGAAGTCTGTCGCTGTGCAGAAGGTGAAGGGACACAATCATTGGAAGTTTTGAGGAGCCATAAATGTTTTTGTTTCCCTACAATTAAAACATTCAAAATTATTTATTTATTGCCCTTTTTGTCCCCATTTTTTTTTTTAAAGCAAACTGCTTTCTGCAGCAAAAACTGGATGAAGTGGATGCTCTTGTTCGGTTGGAAAAAGCTTGTGAATCCGGTGTGGATTATGGTAAGACCCTTATCATTTGATTATCAAATAATTAGATTTTAACAGAATACACCAATACAATATAAAATTAATGCCATATTTTTGTATTCCATATTTTTGTGTTATTTGGTGTTCGGGCTCACCCAGTGCAGATAACACCTGTGGTCATTGATCACTAGTTGCAGATATTAACTCTTTAAATGTTGCTGGCAAAGCTCTTGGTGGACATTAAATGCCGTAGGTGCCACCATTTTCGCTTACATCATTACTCCCTGTGATGTCATTGGGGAGTCATGACTTTTGGGGGAATTCTGGCACATGAGCTACTGGCATTTAAAAACCTGGATTCATTGCCAGTGTGCATGCAGCCAATTTCCTAAAGATTGTCACTCTCTGTGATATCATTGTCTCTGCCAGTCACTTTTAAAGGGTAACTCCCATGATAGGTACCAGTACTGATTGGGGTTGTTCAAAGCAGGGGTGAGTGTTCGGGTTAGGTACTTGACCCAGAACAGAACCTTCAGGTTTGGATTCCGAACTCAGCCAAACCGGAATCTTAACGGATCCACTCATCCGTAATTAGAGAGTTCCCACCTTGTTACCTTAGGAAGCCAAATAAAACACTGTGGCAGAGCAAGCCTCCATATCAAGTCATCTGTATAAGGGATCCCCAGACATGTCTCATCCATCTCTACCCTCAGATTCTAGAGCTCACGTACAACCACTACTTCTCCTTACTACCACAGCACCACCACTTCCATTTAGAAACTATTTTTTACTAATTAACAAGTAGAAGACAGATGGAAAGATTTATGACCATAATACACAAGGACTATGTTGTCATCTTAAACCCCAGAGACACATGGGGGGGGGATTAAACACAAAATGGAAGTAGATTAATTACCCAAATTTGTGGCAATGATTATTGACATTTTATTTTGGAAAATAAATTAATAATTATTGGTCTCATTTCTTTTATTTCCAGTATATAAGACGACTGTGACCGAAATTCAGAAGGGAGATAACTACTACATCTATGTCATGAAAATTATCGAAATCATTAAAATGGGTAAGTTACACATTGGGGGTCATTTACTAAGGACCGGATTCGCGTTTTACCGATGAGTTTCCCGAATATTTCCGATTTGCGCCTATTTTCCCTGTATTGCCCCGGGATTTTGGCGCACACGATCGGATTGTGGCGCATCGGCGTTGGCATGCACGCGACGGAAATCGGGGGGCGTGGCCGAACAAAAACCCGACGGATTCGGAAAAACCGCCGCATTAAAAAAAAAAAAAGTGTCGCTGGACTCGCGCTTACCTTCACCAGGAGTAGGCCGGTGAACTTCAGTTCATTCCGGCGGACCTCGACGGACTTCAGCGCAGCAGCGACACCTGGTGGATGTCATAGGAACTACCTTAGTGAATCCCGGCCGGACCCGAATCCACCGCAGAGAACGCGTCGCTGGATCGCGAATGGGCCGGGTAAGTAAATCTGCCCCATTGTTTATATTGGCAAACATGCTGGAAAAATAGGCCAGATTATAACATGTTAAATTATAATCCAACTAAATAAAATTCCCAGTAGTGTAATGGTTACTTTGATATTTACTGGTCCACATCTACTAAGAACAGTGCAGTGTGTACTATGTGCAGTTACCTGTGTAGTGTGCAGGGGGCGCCAGATTCAGGATTTATGGTGCATCTTCTTTATAAATCTGACGTCCCCTGCACTGCCCCCCTTTAACATGGGGCAAGCCACACACTCCTGTCTGACTCTGCATAATAAATCTGAAGCACGGTCCGACTGTGCACCGGAACGCCCCCTACAGTGCAGAAATTCGGTCGCCTGAAGAATACTGCAGTCGTGTCACATTCTTGGTGACTTCTTAAATGCGTGTTTAAAGTCCGCAAGAAAACTGGTACAGGGGTTTTAATAAATCTGGGCCAATATGTTTAGTCCTGGGAGACTGTGGAAATCTTTTTGTGATGACATGAGTGGGGGAGGTAGAGGCTCAGAGTCAGATAAAACGAAAAAGATCAACTGTAGACCACACATGCCCCTGCCATCAATGCTGGAAGATCTCCACATGCTAATAGAACACGCAGAGGGGCACATTTACTTATCCGTCCCTGTTACCCAATGTGCATTGTCCAACCGGAAATGCACTGTGCCGCGATTCACTAAGATCATGCGCCCGATATGCTGCATGTGTCGCTTTCCCATTCAGGTCCGACAGAGTTCACCTTCTTCTTCTTGGTGCATGTAGGTGCTTGTTCTTGCAAATCAGTCGGATCGTCCGACGGCCCGCCCACGGATTTCTGACGTATGAAAGCCGGCGCTGCTGCGCCAAAATCCGATCGAGTGCAACACAATCCCCTTCTAAATACCTGTCCCAGCAGCCCAAATCCCAAAAACTACCGGGAAGTCCGGCGGAAATAAGCCCCAATATCTTATGCCAATGGCCAGTCTTCATGGGTTAGGGCTGTTTTTTGTTGAAAATAGTTAAAAATCTAGAGTTGTTTGAAAATTATTAAATTGTAGAAACTGACAAATGCCTGTTACTCTATTTATATTACCAGTCTATGATCCTTTATTCTCATTTTTACTTATAGGTACAGATGTAGTGTCTGTTAATGAAAAACGTAATTTTATCAGTCACATAAAATGTAAAAATGTCTTAAACCTGGTGATTGGCCGAGACTATGTGATCTGGGGAGTGTACAAGGATGTGTGGTACACCGGGACTGGGTAAGTGGCACTAAAAGTTACAATATTGTGAGGGCGTAAGAGAAAAATGTCAAGTAGTAACCTCCCATAGTCATGTAACATTTTTTTACAGCTCATATTTTTGATTCTTAAATACATCATGAAAAAAACATACATTGAGAATGCTGTAGCTACACTCATGCAGAAATGTATCTTGTTTTATCCCTGTTCTGAGTGGTTTTGCTAAAACTATTATAAAATTATGATACTGAGGCTCTGTCGCTCCTGTGACTTCCTCAGTGCTTAAACAAGATATGTTTCTGCATCCGTGTATCCTCAGCATTCTCAAGATATGTTTGGTTCACAATGCATAAAAGCAAACGGTAAATAATTCTTAAGTTGGTAATTTAAAAAAATTGACATCACAGTTGTCACTTGTGACTTTCTATTTATCATTGTATTGGACGAAATCATCACATATCTAATAGTATACAAGAATAGAATAACCTGGGTAGGGATGCTAAAAAATGTGTACTTACCCTGCCCTGGCCCCTTGCTTTGTGTTGGATTTTGTCTCCATTTCGCTTTGCCCAAAGCTGATCACATGACCCCATAACTTCTAAACACCAATGACCTCCTTGACCACAGTAGATAAGAGGAAATGACAAAGATATGAAGCAGGAAGTGGATGTGACAATGTGCTAATATGGAGCCGGAGCAGGATACAGGATACCTGGATCTCATTGGGTTGTCCAGAATTCCTGAAACCCCCTGTAATTCCACCCCTGAGATATTATCTGTGTCCTTCTGATATTTCACCTGTTTGATTCCCTTACAGATATTCCTACATAATCACCAGTGACACTTGGATTGAGATGTGGCCGTCACAACGGGAATGTCAGGATGATGAATATTTTGAACTCTGTGAAGCATTTGCCTCATTTACAGAAGAATTGGAGTTTCGTGGTTGTGTCCGCTAATTTTAGGACCCATCAATTCATCTGTATTTTCACATTCTCTTTGTATCTGTTTTGTTTTACTTTATAAAGAAATTGCCTTTGTGTCTAATCTTTGCAGATTGTTTTTTGCTACAAAGCTTCATATTCTAATACATTTCCATGTGAAGATGATTGGTGACCTACCAAATGAATCGGCAAACATATGTAGCCATCCATATCTTGTATTTCATCATGTTCAACTGGGATACCACATAAAAAACACACAAAACTCTATGGAAAAGGTTACTTTAAGGTTGTCCGTAACTGTAGTCTGTACCAATCTATAGGTGGGGATCCAAGTCAGAGGGTTGCCACTAGAGATGAGCGAACATACTCGTCCGAACTTGATGCTCGTTCGAGCATTAGCGTACTCGAAACTGCTCGTTGCTCGGACGAATACTTCGCCCGCTCGAGAAAATGGCATCTCCCGCTGTTTTGCTTTTTGGCGGCCAGAAACAGAGCCAATCACAAGCCAGGAGACTCTGCACTCCACCCAGCATGACGTGGTACCCTTACACGTCGATAGCAGTGGTTGGCTGGCCAGATCAGGTGACCCTGGAATAGACTAGCCCCTGCCCGCGCTGCTCGGATCATTCTGTGCCTGGATGCTACTAGAGAGCTGCTGCTGGTCAGGGAAAGCGTTAGGCTGTTCTATTAGAATAGTGTTAGGCAGGAGTGATTCTACAAGAACCCAACAGCCCTTCTTAGGGCTACAATAACGTTATACATTTTTTTTTTTTATTTGCAGCTAGTACCATATTGTGAGGAATTAGCAGGGGGACTTGCTACCGTTGTGTTTAGCTCTTAGTGACACACATATCCACCTCAAACACCAAAGTGGGACAATTTATTAGGGGTTTGATTTCAATTAGGCACAGTCTGCCAGTTTCTTTTTATTTTACGTTTATTTTTTCATAACTCAGCGTCATCTCATCTGGCATAGCAGTGTGCTTTAATACTTGGCTAGAAAATAGCCATAGGAGAATCCAAACGGCTTACTTAGGCCTACAATAGCGTTATATATTTTATTTCTGGTTGATCTGCTGGTGGCTGGCCTTGCTGTAGTGCCTCTACTACCATATTGTGAGGAATTTGCAGTAAGACTTGCGACCGTTCTGTTTAGCGCTTAGTGACGCACATATCCATCGCAAAGACCGAAGTGGGACAATTTATTAGGGGTTGGATTTCAATTAGGCACAGTCTGCCATTTACTTTTTATTTTACGTTTATTTTTTCATAACTCAGCGTCATCTCATCTGGCATAGCAGTGTGCTTTCATACTTAGCTAGAAAATAGCCATAGCAATAGGATAGCATCGTTTGGTTTAAAAAACTAAAAAACACAAAAAAAAAAAAAAAAAAAAACACAAAAAAAAAGTAAAAAAAAAATTAAAGTTATAACTTTCATTTTCAAAATGTTTAACCCGAGGGCTAGGGGTAGAGGACGAGGGCGGGGACGTGGGCGTCCAACTACTGCAGGGGTCAGAGGCCGTGGTCCTGGGCGGGGTGAGACACCACCTGCTGATGAGGGAGCAGGGGAACTCCGCAGAGCTACACTCCCTAGGTTCATGTCTGAAGTTACTGGGACTCGTGGTAGAGCACTGTTGAGGCCAGAACAGTGCGAACAGGTGATGTCGTGGATTGCCGACAATGCTTCGAGCAATTTGTCCACCAGTCAGTCTTCCACGCAGTCCACCCATGTCACCGAAATCGGCACTACTCCAGCTCCTGCACCTCAGCCTCCTCCCCCCCAGTCTGCCCCCTCCCAGGAAAATTTGGCATTTGAACCGGCATACTCTGAGGAACTGTTTTCTGTCACAAACCACTTGTCCGGTTGCTGCTGAGCAATTTTCCGATGCCCAGGTTTTCCAACAGTCGCAGTCTGTGGGTGATGATGACCTTCTTGACGTAGTGGAAGAAGTGTGTAAAGAGGTGTCCGACGATGAGGAGACACGATTGTCAGACAGTGGTGAAGTTGTTGTCAGGGCAGGAAGTCCGAGGGGGGAGCAGACTGAGGGATCGGAGGATGATGAGGTGACAGACCCAAGCTGGGTTGAGAGGCCGGGTGAACACAGTGCTTCTGAGACGGAGGAGAGTCCTCGACCAGAACAGGTTGGAAGAGGCAGTGGTGGGGCCAGACGGAGAGGCAGGGCCAGAGCTGGTGCATCAGCGCCAAATGTGTCACGTAGTGAAGCTCCAGCGGCGAGGGCTCCCGCGGCGAGGGCTAGATTTTCAGAAGTCTGGAGGTTCTTTAAGGAAACACCGGATGACCGACGGACTGTGGTGTGCAACCTTTGCCAAACCAGGATCAGCAGGGGTTCCACCACTACTAGCTTAACTACCACCAGTATGCGCAGGCATATGAATGCAAAACACCCCACTCAGTGGCACCAAGCCCGTTCAACTCCGGCCGTGCACACCACTGCTCCTTCCCCTGTGTCAGCTGATAGCCAGCCCCCTGCCCAGGACCCTGGCCCAAAAACCCCATCGTCGCCTCCACGATCCTCCACAGCATCCACCAGCGTTCAGCTCTCCATACCCCAGACGCTGGAGCGGAAAAGGAAATATAGTGCAACCCACCCGCACGCCCAAGCCCTTAATGTCCACATCTCCAGATTGCTTAGCCTGGAGATGCTGCCCTATAGGCTGGTAGAGACCGAGGCCTTTCGCAACCTCATGGCGGCGGCCGCCCCTCGGTATTCGGTCCCCAGCCGCCACTACTTTTCCCGATGTGCCGTCCCAGCCCTGCACCAGCACGTGTCAGACAACATCATCCGTGCCCTGACCAACGCCGTTTCTGACAAGGTCCACCTGACCACGGACACGTGGACGAGTGCTGCCGGGCAGGGCCACTATATATCGCTGACGGCACATTGGGTTAACTTGGTGGAGGCTGGGACCGAGTCTGACCCTGCGGCTGGTCACATACTACCGACGCCGAGGATCGCGGGGCCTACCTCGGTCCAGGTTTTTCAGGCCCACTATGCCTCCTCCTCCTCCCACCCCTCCTCCACCTCCTCCTCCGAACTACCATCCGTGGGCATGGCGCCATCAGTCGCTAGCTCTAGGCACTGCAGCAGTGCCATCGCTAAGCGACAGCAGGCGGTGCTCAAACTGCTGAGCCTAGGCGATAAAAGGCACACCGCCCAAGAACTATTACAGGGCATCACGGCGCAGACTGATCTGTGGCTGGCACCGCTGAACCTGAAGCCAGGCATTGTTGTGTGTGACAATGGCCGTAACCTGGTGGCGGCTCTGCAACTCGGCAGACTGACACATGTGCCATGCCTGGCCCATGTGTTAAATCTGATAGTTCAGCGTTTCCTCAAGACATACCCCAATCTGTCTGATTTGCTCACGAAGGTGCGCCGCATCTGTGCGCATTTCAGGAAGTCCAGCACAGATGCTGCCACTCTCAGGGCAACCACCTGCCCAACTGCCCGCTCACCGACTGTTGTGCGACGTTCCCACGAGGTGGAATTCAACATTAACCATGTTATCCAGAGTTTACCAGCAGCGCAGAGCGATTGTAGACTGCCAGATGTCAATTTCCACCAGAACTGGTAGTCAGGTCAGTCAGCTTCCTCAAGTCTACAATGAGGAGTGGACGTGGATGTCTGATATCTGTCAGGTGCTGAGTAACTTCGAGGAGTCAACACAGATGGTCAGTGGCGATGCCGCCATCATCAGCCTCACCATCCCGCTGCTTGGCCTGTTGAAAAACTCTCTGATCAGCATGAAGTCGGAAGCTTTGTGCTCGTCACAAGAGACGGGGGAAGAAGATTCCCTTGTTGATAGCCAAAGCACCCTCAGGTCTGTTTCTCAGCGCATATCGGAGGAGGTGGAGGAGGATGAGGAGGAAGAGGAGGAGAATGTTGGCGAGACACAAGAGGGGACCATTGTTCAGTCCTTCACTGTTCAGCGTGTATGGGCAGAAGAAGAGGAGTTGGAGGAGTTGGAGGAGGAGGAAATGGACAGTCAGGCCAGTGAGGGGAGTGAATTCTTGCGCGTTGGGACTCTGGCGCATATGGCAGATTTCATGCTAGGCTGCCTATCCCGTGACCCTCGCGTTCAAAGAATTTATTCCAGCACCGATTACTGGGTATTCACTCTCCTGGACCCACGGTACAAGCAAAATCTTTCCACTCTCATCCCTGGAGAGGAAAGGAGTGTGAGAATGCATGAATACCAGCAGGCCCTGGTGCACAAGCTGAAACAGTATTTCCCTTCTGACAGCGCTAGCGGCAGAGTGCGTAGTTTTGCGGGACAAGTAGCGAGGGAGAGTAGGCAAGCAGGCAGCTTGTCCAGCACTGGCAAGGGTACGCTTTACAAGGCTTTTGCCAGCTTTATGTCACCCCAGCAAGACACTGTCACCTGTCCCCAGTCTCGGCAGAGTAGGGCTGATCTTTACAGAAAGATGGTGAGGGAGTAAGTAGCTGACCATACCATCGTCCTAAATGATCACACAGCTCCCTACAACTACTGGGTTTCAAAGCTGGACATGTGGCACGAACTGGCGCTGTACGCCTTGGAGGTTCTTGCCTGCCCTGCCGCTAGCGTGTTGTCCGAGCGGGTTTTCAGTGCAGCTGGTGGCATCATCACCGATAAGCGTACACGCCTGTCGACTGACAGCGCTGACAGGCTGACGCTTATTAAGATGAATAAAGCCTGGATTTCTCATAATTTCCAATCTCCACCAGGTGAAGGAAGCTCAACCTGAATAATTTATGCACTCCTCCTCATTTTCCTCCTTCTCCTCCTCTTTGTACACTAAAGCAGAGGAAACTGGCTATTTTTTGACAGGGCCCACTGGCTCTAGGTATAGTACTCTTGCATTTAATTAAAATGCATTTAATTTTTCTGGAGGGCCACCTACCCGGTCCTCTGTTTTAAACAATTTTTGGGACTGCCACATACAGGCACTCAATCTATTCAATTTTTCTGGAGGGCCACTTACCTGCTCCTCTGGTTTGAAAACTTTTTTGGACTGCCACATACAGGCACTATCCAAATTAAATTGTCTCCATAGCAGCCTCCACATGTCGTCTTTTTAGCTGCCTCCATACGTTGTCTCCATTGCTACCTCCAAAAGTCGTCCATATAGCTGCCTCAATACATCGTCCCCTTATCAAACGAGGTGTGTCAGGCAGAAATTTGGGTTGTTTTCATGGATTCCACATCAAAATTGTTAACTTTGTCGCCACCCTGCTGTGTTATCCACAAAATATACTGGCAAACTTTTATGATTAACCGATATTATTTCAGCGCTTCTTGCGCATCTGTTGATTACACTGCTGTGTAATCCACAAAATATACTGCCAAACTTTTACCATTTACGGATATTATTTCAGCGCTTCTTGCGCATCTGTTTACATTCCCCTCACCCGCCATATCCCAAACTTATAAGAACGTTACTACACTTAACTTGGTGGAGGCTGGGACCGAGTCTGACCCTGGGGCTGGTCATAGACTTCCGACGCCGAGGATTGCGGGGCCTACCTCGGTCCAGGTCTCAAAGGCCTACTATACCTCCTCCTCCTCCCACCCCTCCTCCACCTCCTCCTCCTCCGAATTACCATCCGTGGGCATGGCGCCATCAGTCGGTAGCTCTAGGCATAGCAGCAGTGTCGTCGCTAAGTGACAGCAGGCGGTGCTCAAACTGCTGAGCCTAGGCGATAAAAGGCACACCGCCCAAGAGCTATTACAGGGCATTCCACATCAAACTTGTTAACTTTGTCGCCACCCTGCTGTGTTATCCACAAAATATACTGGCAAACTTTTATGATTAACCGATATAATTACAGCGCTTCTTGCGCATCTGTTGATTACACTGCTGTGTAATCCACAAAATATGCTGCCAAACTTTTACCATTTACCAATATTATTTCAGCGCTTCTTGCGCATCTGTTTACATTCCCCTCACCCGCCATATCCCAAACTTATAAGAACGCTACTACACTTAACTTGGTGGAGGCTGGGACCGAGTCTGACCCTGGGGCTGGTCATATACTGCCGACGCCGAGGATTGCGGGGCCTACCTCGGTCCAGGTCTCAAAGGCCTACTATACCTCCTCCTCCTCCCACCCCTCCTCCACCTCCTCCTCCTCCGAATTACCATCCGTGGGCATGGCGCCATCAGTCGGTAGCTCTAGGCACAGCAGCAGTGCCGTCGCTAAGCGACAGCAGGCGGTGCTCAAACTGCTGAGCCTAGGTGATAAAAGGCACACCGCCCAAGAGCTATTACAGGGCATTCCACATCAAACTTGTTAACTTTGTCGCCACCCTGCTGTGTAATCCACAAAATATACTGGCAAACTTTTATCATTTACCGATATTATTTCAGCGCTTCTTGCGCATCTGTTTACATTCCCCTCACCCGCCAAATCCCAAACTTATAAGAACGCTACTACACTTGATCTTATACAAAAGGTTCTTAGAAGTGCTGTTTGGGGAGTAGCCTAGAGACAGGGGCTTGGATTGGCGAAAGCTCGCCTGGCAGCGGAGCGCCAGCTCCATCCCAAGATCCAACTAACATAGTTTTAACTGCAGCACCTTTAATCTACTACTAGTTCACTGCCTCCATACATGGTCCCCTTATCAAACGAACTGTGTCAGGCAGAATTTTCAGGTGTTTCACCAGATACATAGTGGAACTCGGCGCGTCTGTCGCCGCCATGCTGGAGACCTGCAGTTGCAATCATAGAAGTGCAATATGGATGCCCCATACTGTCGCTCTTAATCATGGAAGTCCTCTCCATGGCTGCCTCCAAATGTCGTCCCCTTATCAAACGAGCTGTGTCAGGCTCATTTTTCGGGTGTTTCACCAGATACGTTATGGAACTTGGTCACTATGTCGCCACCATTCTGTGTTATCGACTAAATATACCGTCAACCTTTTGTTCACAGAGGAAATAATTTCAGCGCTTCTTGCTCACCTCCTGTGGTTCCTCTCTGCCACCCATTGGTTTGAAGCCTGAGTCCATTTAGGGTATGTCGCCATGCCACTCTCTAGCCTGCCACTGCTGCCACTGCCTCTGCATGCCGTCCCCTATAGTGTCAGGGTCAATTATTGGATGTTTTAGATGCTATCTAGCTTCATTCTGTCACTCTGTCATGGCCATGCTGTTGCCCATAATTTTGGCATAATGGTGCGTTTAAGCAGCCTCAGAGGCATCCATGCATGCTGCCCCTGCTGTTTCCTGTCCATTTCCGTGGTGTTTCCATCCTTTTCTGAGGTTTCCAGGTGTTTGGCCAAGCTTCCCTGTGCAGAGCCTTGGTCCCCTTGAAAAATGCTCGAGTCTCCCATTGACTTCAATGGGGCTCGTTATTCGAGACGAGCACTCGAGCATCGGGAAAAGTTCGTCTCGAATAACGAGTACCCGAGCATTTTAGTGCTCGCTCATCTCTAGTTGCCACCACTATACAGTTGCTAAAAATACCAATGATGCCATAAAGTGACCATATAGTGGTCAGATACTATACATGAACCATACAGACACTTCCGATTATTCATGAATATGAGGCTTGGACTGTTATACTACTTGTACTACCCATAAAATACAACTTTGTTATTATTTTTTCTGGAAATGTATGTAACTGCAGTCCATAAGATTCAGGCAGCTCTGTCTAAGCTTCTGAAGCTTAACCGTAGCTCCATAAATACATATTGTGGGGAACATCACTATCCTGTCTCAAGAATGGAAATACAATCAGTTACTGCGATTTGTCTAAATTGAACCTCTATTTGGAATGGCTCATACTTTGGGTGTAGTGTTATAAGGATAAATGGTTGTCAGAGGCGAATGAGGTCTTTTCTGATAAGACCTTAACAACTTCCTATATTGTGGTTCCCTCAATTAAAAGCACATTTAAAGTGCTCAACCAGGGATATAAGGAACACACAATGGGGCACATTTACTTACCTGGCCGACAGAGTTCCTACAATAGCGGGTGTCCGATGATAATGCACTCCGGCGTGATTCACTAAGATTGTGCACCCGTTTTCCTGCATGTGTCGCTTCCCCCGATAAGGTCCGCTGGAGTTCACCTTTTTCTTCCTGGTGCATGTAAGTGCATTGTCTTGCGATACAATTTGAATCTTAAATCCTGCACCCAATCAGTCGGATCGTCCGACCGCCCACCCCCTGATTTCTGTCACATGAAAGCTAGTACCGATGTGCCAAAATCCAATTGTGTGCAACCCAGTTCCCTTCTAAATGCCTGTCCCACCATAATCCGTCCAGGACCCTTAGTAAGTAAGCTCCATTGCCTTGGTGGGAACTTCATTACAAACTAAATAAAATTTTAATTGTGTCTAAGAGACTGAGTATCACAATCTCCCCAGCAGATAGAATTCAATTGCCACAACTTCTATCTAAGTGGGAGGCCTTGCTGCTGATTGCTCTTTGATTTTTATGCAACTTTGGGTAGAGAAAAGACTAAGAAATTGGTGGAGACAGATAAAGTACTTGAAGAATAATTGAAATACACTCATTAGGTACACCATGCTAGTAACGGGTTGGACCCCCTTTTGCCTTCAGAACTGCCTCAATTCTTCATGGTATAGATTCAACAAGGTGCTGGAAGCATTCCTCAGAGATTTTGGTCCATATTGACATGATGGCATCACACAGTTGCCGCAGATTTGTCGGCTGCACATCCATGATGCGAATCTCCCGTTCCACCACATCCTAAAGATGCTCTATTGGATTGAGATCTGGTGACTGTGGAGGCCATTTGAGTACAGTGACCTCATTGTCATGTTCAAGAAACCAGTCTGAGATGATTCCAGCTTTATGACATGGCGCATTATCCTGCTGAAAGTAGCCATCAGATGTTACAGGGTACATTGTGCTCATAAAGGGATGGACATGGGCAGCAACAATACTCAGGTAGGCTGTGGCGTTGCAACGATGCTCAATTGGTACCAAGGGGCCCAAAGAGTGCCAAGAAAATATTCCCCACACCATGACACCACCACCACCAGCCTGACCCGCTGATACAAGGCAGGATGGATCCATGCTTTCATGTTGTTGACGCCAAATTCTGACTCTACCATCCGAATGTCGCAGCAGAAATCGAGACTCATCAGACCAGGAAACGTTTTTCCAATCTTCTACTGTCCAATTTCGATGAGCTTGTGCAAATTGTAGCCTCAGTTTCCTGTTCTTAGCTGAAAGGAGTGGCAACCGGTGTGGTCTTCTGCTGCTGTAGCCCATCTGCCTCAAAGTTGGACGTACTGTGCATTCAGAGATGCTCTTCTGCCTACCTTGGTTGTAACGAGTGGCGATTTGAGTCACTGTTGCCTTTCTATCAGCTCGAACCAGTCTGCCCATTCTCCTCTGACCTCTGGCATCAACAAGGCATTTCCGCCCACAGAACTGCCGCTCACTGGATGTTTTTTCTTTTTCGGACCATTCTCTGTAAACCCTAGAGATGGTTGTGCGTGAAAATCCCAGTAGATCAGCAGTTTCTGAAATAATCAGACCAGCCCTTCTGGCACCAACAACCATGCCACGTTCAAAGGCATCAAATCACCTTTCTTCCCCATACTGATGCTCGGTTTGAACTGCAGGAGATTGTCTTGACCATGTCTACATGCCTAAATGCACTGAGTTGCCGCCATGTGATTGGCTGATTAGAAATTAAGTGTTAACGAGCAGTTGGACAGGTATACCTAATAAAGTGGCCGAGTGTATGTACAAGAATTTAAGGATCATCCAGATTTTAATAAAAAACAGGAGATCATTCACAATATTGAATGACATGAAAATCTCCTAAAGGAAAGAAAACATAATCAGTTTGTACATTAACTCACAGAGTTTAGAGATAAAAAGGCTGATAGAAACTGTTACAGAGATTTCATCATTAGATATAGAGGGATCTGACTTTGAGAATAAAACCAAACAAAGACTGACTGGTAGAGGAGGAAGAGGAGGAAGGCGGAGAGGTAACAGGAGCTTGTGTTAATCCTAATAGAGAGACCAGGAGCTCGAGGACAAAAAGTGATAAGAACATGGCCAACAAACATCTCTCCAGCCTATTGGACTCAATAAATTTAGGTTCCACCTCACTCTCATCCTAATCTGTGCCCTCCTCCCAACCAGGATGACTGACCAATCCAAGAGAACACAGATTGATAACACCTTTGACAGGTTCAACAACCCAAGTACCTTTCACCACTTATCACTCAACCTACAGTATCTACTCACCATAATTGTTTACATGGAGGCCTTTACCAGATTGTGTACACCCTCAGGGAATGACACAATGGGGCATATTTACTTACCCGCTCCCGTCGCGATCCCGTGGTGCGTTGTCCAACGTGGATTTGGGTCTGCAGCATTTCACTAAGATCGTGCGCCCGGGTTCCTGCATCCCTCGATGCCGAGGTCCGCCGGAGTTCACCTTCTTCTTCCCGGTGCATGTGAATGCTTGATCTTGCGACACATTTCCTTTTTTAAATTCTGCGGTTTGTCTGAATCCGTCGAGTTGTCCGACGGCCACGCCCCCCGATTTCTGTTGCATGCAAGGTTTAGGACTGTTAATGACTCCGAGGCTAAAAAAGCAAATCTCTTTCTGCTGAAGGCGATGCCAATAATATTGACATCTTCCTGTAATGTGTTCAGAAAGAATTAGAACAATTAGAAATGGATCTGATAAGTGAGATAAAACCTACCCATGAAATGCTAGATTAATAGAGCCTCAAGCAAATAAGTCACATGTTCTGAAATAGTCCGACAAGGGTGGAAATATTGTCTTGATGGATTCCCCGATAATTGGAATATTTGTCTCAAGATACTTCAGGATTGAGAGTACTATGGATTATTAATGGACAATCTAAAAAATATATATAGACATAAACCAGAGATCATTCTACAACAGTCCTAAAGAGATTACCTGCTGAACAAAGCACTAGACCTTTTGTTACCTAACTGTCCACAGATAGCAACTTTTTATGGACTACCTAAGGTCCACAAACCAATAGTGTCGAGGGGGGATAGTTTATCCTGAAATATACGTAAGTCTACATAGACGGCATATTACATGGGGTTGTACTACCCACACGACACATGACCAACCTTCTTAACAAGATATAGTGGATGCAGCTAGAAAAGCATATGTGGTTGTCCAGCATCAACGTGGAGGCACTTTATAGCTCAACTCTGACCTCCAATGTATTCAATTCTATTTGTAGACTCTATTTAGATTCCATTTTAGTCACAACCAATTTGACAAGATATGTCCAGAGTCCAGATACTACCACCAGCTCAGGGGCACAGCACAGCCCTTGTGCTCCCACGTATGCCAAATTTATTTCACATCTTAACATGAATGAAGTAGGATTCAGGTTTATATCTAAAAAATTTTTTTAAGTATCTAATTTTTGGACATCTACATTAGTAGGAAAAATGAGAATACAATTTCCACCACCCTATTTCATTAAAACAGATTCCCCCACTCGGACAGATTCATCCCTTTCCCCTTTGTAAAGGCATAGCATAGGCATTTAATCTGTCTTTCTAAGTGAGTCCCATATATTGAGAATTAGTATTCCTCCAACAAGGGTACCCTCAAAGTATCACAAGGAAGGCACAGGAAGAATTTAGCCAATCCCCTAGATCACCCATTTTGATCCCCAAATCCAAATCTAATGATTATATCATGAGGATTATAGTTATGACCCAGAACACAAGGAGACGTTTATTTGACAAATATTGGGTGCTCCTTACAACAGACCCCGACTTACATAAGGGGATACCTGAAAGGCCAGCACTTACTTTTCATAGGGGATGGAATATTTGTGATAGGTTCATTAGGAGTTACTTCATTTTCCCAACTCCCGACCAATAGACAGGTAGATGTGACAAATGTAAAGCCTGTAAATGGATAAGAAGATGCTCCTCTCTTCAAGATACCAACACAGGAAAAACTTATAGGGCTAGAGATTTTGCAAATTGTAGATCTGCACCTGTAATTGTGGTGGAAAACTTTTTGAGAATTCAAGGTCCATATTCTTGAACATCTGGGTGACCTGAGTAAAAAGTGCAGTAATCATCTTGGTTGACATATTCTGGACCGTCACTCTAGAAATGGCAAATGTATGTACTTTTTAGTGTTGGATGCAGTTCCGCTGTTAATATGGAGAGGGGATTATGATAAACGGTTATTACAAAAAGAAACAAAATGTATATATCAACTAAAGGCAATGTAACTAGACGGCCTTATTGAGCACCTTACATACAATGCATTCATTTAGCCCCATTTCATTATTACTTAGATTAATCATAATTTGAACATGAACCCTTTTATGTGGGCTGTTTTGTGCTGTGTGCAGCCTCTCCTGAGTTCTTTCCACTCGTTTAAAATATATACACTCCCTGGTGCATGTTAAACCATCTATGCTACTGTATTTCGGTCAAGTCCACCTAAGATTAGTCATAGGGGTATCTGAGACCTTATTAGTTTCCCAGGAAAGCTGAATGCTATGGGTGAAGTTAGGTGGTCTCTGGTGGTGCCCGAGATCAACTATCTGTCAGCTTTTCTGTTTATGTATTTTAGAGATTTAAGGAACACATCTAAATTGCAGTTCAGATCTGGACTAAGTAAGGGATAAAGTGCTTCTACCAGTTTAGTTATACTATATGGCACTAGGATCATGGAGTGGTCTTAGATTTATTGATTTAATGGAATCGATATTCATAGATGCATTATGGGTTTATAGTCTGTTTGTCCCCATTGACAGAATCTTTGGTCAACCTCTACAGCATTAAGCCTGCTTTTGCCTGATTTCCTCTAAAATATCTAAGACTTAAGAAAAACCTATAAAAGCAAAATATGAACTAGTTTTGTAACATGAATCCCAGCAATGTTGCTATAGTACAAGTAGGGCACCAACAATATGAGAATTGCTACGCTCAGAAAGCGAATGACCAAAGAAAGAAACAAAGTGAGCATGCGTTACTAAAAAATAGAATTTATTGATATACATTACAAGTAGAACATCACATAATTCTGGGTAGTTGTGGGGCAAAAAGCCAACAAGGTACTGGGCAGCACAAATATTTAATGGACAATAGGCAAAATATTGTATTACATCATAAAGTGCATAGTGCGAAGCCCAAGAAACCATTCCATACTGAATAAATAAACATAAGTAGTTGAAGCGCAAATATACAGATCAAGAGTTGCCCATTCGTCCTGAAAGAGGACATAGAGCACTGAAATAGTGTAATGTGTGATTGTGGGTGAGGTGCACATGTGCTCTAAGGGGTTCTCAATGGAGGTTGATATGCCCTTTGTGTGTGTTGTATAAATGTAGCAGTTGAGCGTATTCTCACGAAAGGTACCCGGGTTTGAGGCGAGGATGTGGTTAAGGGGGTGAAGTGCTGATCTTGTATTAGGTCTTTGAACACTAGTGGAGGTCCAGATCTGAGGGGGCCATGAATTCAGGTTGGATTCCTGGAAGGAAATCTGGATTTTCCGCTTATAGGAACCATAGGCCCGTCGGAGTCGAAAAGGCACATAGGGACATCTAGATTTTTTAGTGTTTTATATACTTGAAGGGCCACATAGGGAAGTGTGTTTTGATGGTGTTTTTGATATTAAGCCCTAGTCTTGGTCATTGTCTACAAGATAGCAAACATTATGCAGACTACAAAGTGATAAATGAAATAACGCACCGTTTTTTTATTTTAAAGCATTCTATTAAAAATAACAACCTGAGACCCCTGTTTGACCATTTTATTCAAATTAAAAAAATCCAGGAACCTAGAAAAAAAAGCGAAAAATAAAAAAATAAACATTTACAGGAATTATAAAAGTGACACAGTTACTGTATAATATTTACCTGTCCTGCCAGGGAAGACGCCTCTTCTTTCCCAGGAATGGACTTTGGCACACACAGTGCCCCCACTATCTCTTTCTATTTAACGGCACAACTTTGAACTGCAGGTCCAGTGACTTACCGTTCTGTATTTCAGGAAGGGAAGAGTTCTGTAACCCATGCAGATAACAAGCCCCAGGTCATGGGAATGTGTGCTGGATCTGTACATACAGTATATACGGCATATATATACATACTACATATACATACATACTACATATACACATGTACATACAGTATATACAGAATCAGGACCGGTTTTAGACAAAGTTGGGCGCTAGGCAAAACTGAAAGTGGGGCCACAAAATAAACTATTTTATGAACAGTCACAGTCAGTAAGAGGCTCCCTTTACCCCTGCACAATAAAAACACTTTGTAATTTACACACAGTAGTAGGTAAGTATCTGTAATATGGGACTGTAGGCAAATTTTGTAGGAGATAGAAAGATGATAGGGAGATGGATGGTAGGAGATACATAACTAGGCATCCATGTCAGGTGAAGTGTGTTTACGGAAAAGCAATGCGAATTCAATGTTAGGTTGCGTTCACATTGCATTAACATCTCCTTGTTTTTGGTGCATATGATCGGATTGTGACGCCAGCTTGCATGTGACAGAAATCAAGGGGCATGGCCGTCAGACAACCCGTTGGATTCGGACAAACCGCGGAATTTAAAAACAGAATTGTGTTGCAAGATCAGCACTCACATACACCGGGAAGAAGAAGGTGAACTCCGGCGGACCTCAGCGCAGAAGCGACACATACAGGAAATTGGACGCACAACCTTAGTGAATCGTGCTGGACCCGAATCCTCGTTGGACAACGCACTGTTGGATCTCAACAGGACCGGGTAAGTAAATCTGCCCCTGTGTCTGATGCTGGATGATAAATCTGGTGCAGTAGAAAACTCTGAGAGGGGCATTTATTGTTTTGGCACAGGGTGGCACTAGAACAATTTAATATTTTTCCCTGGGATGTAAGTTTGTGGTGCAAGGGATTAACGAATTTGCGCTTGGACTGAAAGGTTTATAACTCCCTAGAACAGCCTTTAGCTGCTCCCTTTTGCACCACTAAATTCGCCAAAAAATATGGTGGAAAAATAGAAGCGTCAGAAAACTGTTGGATTTGCAAGCAAACAAACAAAAGAAACGGAAAAAAAATAGAAGTCGAGAGTTTAGGCGCAGAAAGAAAAAAATAAAAACACTGCCAGTTTTTCATTTGTAAGGCCTTAATAAATGACCCCCTGAGACTCTGCACCTCCTATTAGTTGGTCTAGTTTGCTGACAAGAATATTGAATTTTGTGGCGCACAGACTGAGATTTCAAGCACAGTCACACCCTCTTTTACTGTGGACACGCCCCTTTATAGGAAAACAGTCAAAGATTGGCCCCTATTTTTCTCTCTCCATCCAAATACAACAAGCAGCAGGGAGCTGACATCACTAGGCTGCCAGAAGCCATGGTAATTGGCCCATG
This sequence comes from Engystomops pustulosus, assembly GCF_040894005.1. Taxonomy (NCBI): domain Eukaryota; kingdom Metazoa; phylum Chordata; class Amphibia; order Anura; family Leptodactylidae; genus Engystomops; species Engystomops pustulosus. The sequence continues at coordinate 208,917,126 of NC_092414.1, forward strand.
ACAGCCTAATCCTGCCAGCTGGCTGCGGCCCCTGTGCCCAACCATCATCTCAGATGGGCAGGTACTGACGATACCGAGCTCTCCCCTGGTGGCGGTGGGAACCGGGGTAAACATTTGGGGGTTAGTGCTAGCCTATGCCCTAGCCTTAATAATGGTCGCCGTCTACAAGATAGCAAAAAGTATGCAGACTACAAAGTGATAAAAGAAATAACACACACAGATTAAAAAACATTTTATTGAAATAACAACTTCCCGAGACCCGTTTGACCTTTTTATTAAAACTAAAAAAATGTAATGGGTCCAGGAACCTAGAAAAAAAATACATTTACAGGAATTATAAAAGTGACACAGTTACTGTATAATATTTACCTGTCCTGCCAGGGAAGACGCCTCTTCTTTCCCAGGAATGGACTTTGGCACACACAGTGCCCCCACTATCTCATTCTATTTACCGGCACAATTTTGAACTGCAGGTCCACTGACTTACCGTTCTGTGTTTCAGGAAGGGAAGAGTTCTGTAACCCATGCAGATAAAAACCCCCAGGTCATGGGAATGGGTGCTGGATATGTACATACAGTATATACGGCATATACACACATGCTACATATACATACGTACTACATACATACACATGTACATACAGTATATACAGAATCAGGGCCGGTTTTAGACAAAGTAGGGTCCTGGGCAAAACTAAAAGTGGTGCCACAAAATAAACTATTTTATGAACAGTCACAGTCAGTAAGAGGCTCCTTAGCCCTGCACAGTAATAACATTTTGTAGTTAGGGAGTGAAGACATTAGGCTGGAGCGCTCGTAAAGAAGCTGAGCGGTAAGCACTTCTTGTTTCCTACACAAGTGCTGAGGGAGCAGGGAGGAGGGTAAGACAGAGTAACAGTCATTAAAGCCAGATAACAGGGAATCTCGGGCAGCCCCCCGAATTCATTAGCATAATCATTAGAGATGAGTGAGCACTAAAATGCTCGAGTGCTCGTTACTCGAGTCAAACTTTTTCCGATGCTCGAGTTCTCGTTTCGAATAACGAACCCCATTGAAGCCAATGGGAGACTTGAGCATTTTTCAAGGGGACCAAGGCTCTGCACAGGGAAGCTTGGCCAAGCACCTGGAAACCTCAGAAAATGATGGAAACACCACGGAAATGGACAGGAAACAGCAGGGGCAGCATGCATGGATGCCTCTGAGGCTGATTAATCGCACCATTATGCCAAAATTATGGGCAACAGCATGGCGATGACACAGTGACCGAATGAGGCGAGATAGCATCTAAAACACCCAATAATTGACCCTGACACTATAGGGGACGCATGCGAAGGCAGCGGAAGCAGCGGCAGGCTAGAGAGTGGCATGGCAACATAACCCAAATGGACTCAGATGGCTTCAAACCAAGTTTGTTTGCTAAGGGGACAACATGTAGAGGCAGCCATGGAGAGCAATTTTGGAGGCAGCTATGGAGACGGCGTCTGAAGGCTGCTATGGAGATGACGTGTGGAGGCTGCTATGGAGACAACGTGTGGAGGCAGCGATGGAGACGGCGTCTGGAGGCTGCTATGGAGACGACGTGTGGAGGCAGCTATGGAGACGACGTGTGGAGGCTGCTATGGAGATGACGTGTGGAGGCATGTGGGGGGGGACGCGCACTCAGTCATACAGTTTTGCATCCATTATCAAAATGAATGACCCATATAAAACACCAGAAAATCATAGCCGGTAAACCACCCGAAAATGTAGCCTGACACAGTTCGTTGCTAAGGGGACGATGTCCTGTATTTCCTCTTGCGCTCCAGCGTCTGGGGTATAGACAGTTGAACGTTGCGCATGGAGACATTGGTGGACGCTGTGGAGGATCGTGAAGGCGAAATGGACAGGAAACAGCAGGGGCAGCATGCATGGATGCCTCTGAGGCTGCCTAATCTTGGGATGGAGCTGGTGGTCCAATGCCAGGCGAGCTTTCGCCTGTCCAAGCCCCTGCCTCTCGGCTCTTACCCAGCCAAAATGGGCCTAGGGGCCAGAAGCGTTTACTTTGAAAAAATTATAATTTTCAAAGCAGGCGGGGTTGTTTGAATATTTAATCTAGGAATAATGGAATAGCATAGCAGTTCTAATTTTTTAATTTTTTTTTCGGAAATGGTTCCATAATTAAGAGCGACAGTATGGGTCATCCATATTGCGCTCCTATGATTGCAACTTCAGGTCTCCAGCATGGCGGCGGCAGAGGGGCCGAGTTCCACTATGTATCTGGTGAAACACCTGAAAATTCTGCCTGACACAGCTCGTTTGCTAAGGGGACAATGTATGGAGGCAGTAAGGTAGTAGTAGATTAAATGTGCTGCAGTTAAAACTATGTTAGTTGGATCTTGGGATGGAGCTGGCGGTCCGCTGCCAGACGAGCTTTCGCCAATCCAAGCCCCTATCTCTCGGCTCCTCCCCATCCAAAATGGGCCTGGGGGCCATAAGCCGTAAGCCTTTAAAACAACCCAAAATTCTGCCTGACACAGCTCGTTTGCTAAGGGGACGATGTATGGAGGCAGCTATGTGGACGACTTTGGGAGGCAGCTATGGAGATGACGTGTGGAGGTAGCAATGGAGGCAACATGTGGAGGCAGCTTTAAAGACATGTTGGGGCAGCTATAAAGACGACATGTGGAGGCTGCTATGGAGACAATTAAATTTGGATAGTGCCTATATGTGGCAGTCCAAAAAAGTTTGCAAAACAGAGGGGCAGGTGGGTGGCCCTCCAGAAAAATTAAATACATGGAGTACTGTAGCTAGAGCCAGTTGGCCCTGGCAAAAAATAGCCAATTTCCTCTGCTTTAGTGTACATAGAGGAGGAGAAGGAGGAAAATGAGGAGGAGGAGTGCATACATTATTCAGGTTGAGCTTCCTTCACCTGGTGGAGAATGGAAATCCTGAGAAATACAGGCTTGATTCATCTTGATAAGCGTCAGCCTGTCAGTGCTGTCAGTCGACAGGCGTGTACGCTTATCGGTGATGATGCCACCAGCTGCACTGAAAACTTGCTCTGACAACACGCTAGTGGCAGGGCAGGCAAGAACCTCCAAGGCGTACAGCGCCAGTTCGGGCCACATGCCCCGCTTTAAACCAGTAGTTGTAGGGAGCTGTGTGATCATTTAGGACGATGGTATGGTCAGCAACATACTCCTTCACTATCTTTCTGTGAACATCAGCCCTACTCTGCCGAGACTGGGGACAGGTGACAGTGTCTTGCTGGGGTGACATAAAACTGGAAAAGGCCTTGTAAAGCGTACCCCTGCCAGTGCTGGACAAGCTGCCTGCTCGCCTACTCTCCCTCGCTACTTGTCCCGCAGAAGTACGCCCTCCGCTGCTAGCGCTGTCAGAAGGGAAATACTGTTTCAGCTTGTGCACCAGGGCCTGCTGGTATTCATGCATTCTCACACTCCTTTCCTTTACTGGGATGAGAGTGGAAAGATTTTGCTTGTACCGTGGGTCCAGGAGAGTGAATACCCAGTGATCGGTGCAGGAAAAAATTCTTTGAACGCGAGGGTCATGGGATAGGCAGCCTAGCATGAAATCTGCCATGTGCATAAAATGGGGTTAGAAAACCAAGAATAAGGCTGGCACAGCGCTATTATGGAGGGAGTCCTCCGGTAAGTTTAAATTGTTTATTGTTTTATTTTGGAATAAACAATTTAAACTTACCAGAGGTTTTCTAGCCCATTTTATGCTTGTGACACCGGTTCAGTCTTTGCATAAAGCGAATACCGGCAAGCTGTTGGGCAGCTTTTGAAGTATCTTTACGCTTGATTTAAGCTATTTAAGGTGAGCGTGATTCTCAGGGGGGTACTGTCCATACCCTCCCTCTCTATATGTATCCCTTTTTCCATTTATCCTACGATAATACACGAAGCGCCGTCCTCTTGTTTTGCCTCTCCTTTTTTTGTTTTCGTTATAGTATCTGCCATATGCGCAAGAATTCACTCCCCTCACTGGCCTGACTGCCCATTTCCTCCTCCTCCAACTCCTCCAACTCCTCTTCTTCTGCCCATACACGCTGAACAGTGAAGGACTGAACAATGGTCCCCTCTTCTGTCTCGGCAACATTCTCCTCCTCTTCCTCCTCATCCTCCTCCACCTCCTCCGATACGCGCTGAGAAACAGACCTAAGGGTGCTTTGGCTATCAACAAGGGAATCTTCTTCCCCCGTCTCTTGTGACGAGCACAAAGCTTCCGACTTCATGCTGACCAGAGAGTTTTTCAACAGGCCAAGCAGCGGGATGGTGAGGCTGATGATGTTGGCATCGCCGCTGACCATCTGTGTTGGCTCCTCAAAGTTACTAAGCGCCTGACAGATATCAGACATCCACGTCCACTCCTCATTGTAGACTTGAGGAAGCTGACTGACCTGACTACCAGTTCTGGTGGAAGTTGACATCTGGCAGTCTACAATCGCTCTGCGCTGCTGGTAAACTCTGGATAACATGGTTAATGTTGAGTTACACCTTGAGGGCACGTCGTACAACAGTCGGTGAGTGGGCAGTTGGAGGTGGCGCTGCGCTGCCCTGAGAGTGGCAGCATCTCTGCTGGACTTTCTGAAATGCAGAGCCGCCACCAGGTTACGGCCGTTGTCACACACAACCATGCCTGGCTTCAGGTTCAGCGGTGCCAGCCACAGATCGGTCTGCACCGTGATGCCCTGTAATAGCTCTTGGGCGGTGTGCCTTTTATCGCCTAGGCTCAGCATTTTGAGCACCGCCTGCTGTCGCTTAGCGAAGGCACTGCTGCTGTGCCTAGAGCTACCGACTGATGGCGCCATGCCCACAGATGGCATTTCGGAGGAGGAGGTGGAGGAGGGGCGGGAGGAGGCATAGTAGGCCCGAGAGACCTTGACCGAGGTAGGCCCCGCAATCCTTGGCGTCGGCAGTATATGAGCGGCCCCAGGGTCAGACGCAGTCCCAGCCTCCACCATGTTCAACCAATGTGCCGTCAGTGATATATAGTGGCCCTGCCAGGCAGCACTCGTCCACATGTCCGTGGTTAGGTGGACCTTGTCAGAAATGGCGTTGGTCAGGGCACGGATGATGTTGTCTGACACATGCTGGTGCAGGGCTGGGACGGCACATCGGGAAAAGTAGTGGCGGCTGGGGACCGAATACCAAGGGGCGGCCGCTGCCATGAGGCTCCAAAAGGGCCTCAGTCTCTACCAGCCTATAGAGCAGTATCTCCAGGCTCAGTAATTTGGAGATATGGACGTGGAGGGCTTGGGTGTGTGGGTGGGTTCAACTGTATTTCCTCTTGCGCTCCAGCGTCTGGGGTATAGACAGCTGGATGCTGCGCATGGAGACATTGGTGGACGCTGTGGAGGATCGTGGAGGCGAAGGTGTGGTTTTCGCCTGGGAGGTGTTTGTGCCACAGTCCGTCGGTCATCCGGTGTTTGTTTAAAGAACCTCCAGACTTCAGGAAATCTAGCCCTCGACACGGGAGCTTCACTGCGTGAAACATTTGGCGCTGATGAACCAGCTCTGTCCCTGCCTCTCCGTCTGGCCCCACCACTGCCTCTTCCAACCTGTTCTCCACTGTTCACCACTGTCTGACAACCGTGTCTCCTCATCATCCGACACCTCTTTACACACTTCGTCCACTACGTCAAGAAGGTCATCATGACCCACAAAACCTGGGCATCGGGAAAGAGCTCAGCAGCAACCTGACAAGTGGTTTGTGACTCTGGGAAGGATCCTGAAAACAGTTCCTCAGAGTATGTCGGCTCAAATGCCAAATTTTCCTGTAAGTGGGCAGACTGGGGGGAGGAAGGTTGAGGAGCTGGAGGAGTGCTCACTTGGGTAACATTGGTGGACTGCGTGGAAGACTGACTGGTGGACAAATTTCTAGATGCATTGTCCGCAATCCACGACATCACCTGTTCGCACTGTTCTTGCCTCAGCAGTCCCAGTAACTTGAGACATGAAGTTAGGGAGTGTAGCTCTGCGGCGTTCCCCTGCTCCCTCATCAGCGTGTGGTGTCTCACCCCGCCCAGGACCACGGCCTCTGACCCCTGCAGTAATTGAACGCCCACACCCTCGTCCTCTAACCTTAACCCTAAGGTTCAACATTTTCAAAATTAAAGTCTATTATATAGACAAAACAGAAAAATAAACTGTAATTTTTTTTTGTGTTTTTTGTTTTATAGAACAAAATCTGCAGAAGAAATCACACAGCAACCACAGAAGATGATTGCTATGGCTAGTTTCTAACCTACACTGACAGCACACAAAAGGATTTTGTGCTGTGACTGTGTCTGTGACTGTGTCACTTTAACTTTTGAAAAACGCTAATGTAGCCCTAACAAGGGCTGTTGGGGTCTTGGAGAATCACTCCTGCCTAACATTTATCTACTAGCACCCTATCCCTGACCAGCAGCAGCTCTATCCCTAACGGCATCCAGACACAGAATCATCCTAGCAGCGCGGGCAGGGGCTAGTCTATTCCAGGGTCACCTGATCTGGCCAGCCAACCACTGCTATCGACGTGTAAGGGTACCACGTCATGCTGGGTGTAGTGCAGAGTCTCCTGGCTTGTGATTGGCTCTGTTTCTGGCCGCCAAAAATCTAGATGCCACGAGATGACATTTTCTCGATCGGGCGAAATACTCGCTCATCTCTAATAATCATTAAATTTGGTTTCTTTCTTTTTTTAAAAAAAGAGGCCATGGATAATATTTACAATCTAAATATTTAGCTTTTTTACTTCCTCAGAACTATACAATGACTTCTGATGCGGGAGCTGTGTATTTTGGAGTCAGATTTGATTTTGAAATAAATATCTGTGTCCCTGACCATCAGCCAATTGTTGCCAAACATCAGCCTCTAATTCTCTCCTGTTACTGATTAAAGAGGTAATATGTTCTAAATATGACCCAATAAATACCCCCCTCTGAGGTCTACAAGGCAGCACATCCTCCAGGCAGCATCATGAGTTTTGGAGCCTTGTGCCTTATTCTTCTATATGGACTCGTTGGATCCTCCTCAGATCAACCGTGAGTAAAGCCGGACTCTGTAATCAGTTACTACATATGAAGGATTTACAGAGCCACATACATAAAGTGATTGTTTATTGCTCTGTAAAGCCAAGTTACACCACAATCTTGCTGGGTATATTATTCCCATTACAATAATCCCAGGACATTACACTAAGATTGCATTTTGTAATGAATTGTGTTTCATGAGATGTGTGTAGCTGTTCATGTACGGTTTATCTGCTTGCATTTGCACTTTTATTTTCACATGACATATTCAAATCAAATGTTTTAAATGCGTTTTTTCACCAATTCCACTACATTTGGAATTATTTTCCCACTTCCCAATACATAGCATGGAATATTAAATACCAGCACTATGAAGTGCAAGTGTTACGCAGAAAACAAGCCGTCACAGAGCTCTTTATGTGGAAAAATAAAAAAAAAATTGAAGGTGGGGTGTGAAAAATTAAAATGTAAAAAAGGGCCTCAGCGTTAAGGGGTTAAACAAGATATGCCTCTGCATCAGTGTAGCTACAGCATTCTCAAGGTATGTTTGGTTCACAATGCATGAAATCAAATGGGTGGGTTTCTATAAAAAACGGATGTTCTTATGTTCAAAGGGATGTTTAGTATAAGAAGCAGATCTTTAATACCAGAGTTCTGCTATTTCTAGGATGAAATGTAAACTTCTTCTTTGAGGACCTATATTTCTTTCCCCAGATGCCTCCTGATAACACCCAATGTGCTGCGTGTGGACAGTGAAGAGACCATTATAGTAGATGGACAGGGAGCGGCGTTTGATGCGGACATCACAGTCCAGGACTTTCCCCGGAAGACTTACATTTTAGCTACCAGCAAAGTCTCTGTGAATCACAATAACAAGTTCTTCGGAAATGTTAAACTTACGGTAAGATCCCAGGGTCTTCAGTAAAATTATCATAATCATTGCACAATTATAACAACGTAGTTCCTTATGGTGGCCACCAGTCATGATTATCTCTACCATTAAGGGAAACATTTATTATTCTATGAGATGATCACTCTACAAGTGCTTCTACTTGTACAATGCAGTACCAAATCTAATTAATCTTCCATGACTGATACCCAGACCCAAACTTCTAATGTCTAATGTCTTTTGACCAGAATGACATCATAACAGGTCCTTTAGCTTCTTAACATTTACAAACTGTACCCTATGTAAATATCTGACCACATAAAAAATCCCAGCAGCCTGCATGGACTTCTACTCTTCTCCATGCCGGCTGCTGTGATTTCATGTGTTATGATATGCTGTGATTTCATGAGATATTTGCCTGGTGTACAGTTTTAGGAGGCTAAAGGACCTGCGAATGTGTCACCCTGGTCACAGAACATTACTGCTGCATGCAGAGAAAGCATGGGGAGGAGCTGCTGGATTCAGTTGAATATACGGAAATCTGAAAGGAAAAATTTTTAGGTAAAACTAAGATGTCTGTAGGTTATTATGGGGACCTGCCATTAGCTGTATTTGTGAAAAATATGGTGACAGGTTCCCTTTAGGAGTTTAGGAACAGACCAAATGCGTTCATGCTGATATGTCTTGGTTGTATATTTAGGTGTAGATAAGTGCATGGAACTGCATAAAGATATTAGGTCTAAATGGATGGGCAGGCCTTATAAGAGTCCTCAGACTTCACAAAAATAGCTCATAGCTGTCATAAGTCAGATGGATCCCATAAAAAAGGATTGTTCTGTTGCTTGTGGCTTTACCCATAAATATTTTGATACATACCTTATATATTAATATATATTGATAAAACAGGGTACCATGTCCTCCAGATATCTGATTCTCTCTGGGGCCCTGAAGAACAGGGAACTGAAGGAGTACGTCAGGGGGCTAGTGTAGCTAATCCGTCCTGCATGGAAAGGGCAGGGGACCTCTTCATTGAGCAGTCATCCAGTGCTCCTCACACACACGGCTGGTGATCGGCCAACACAGAAAATGTTCTCCTGTGTCAGACCCAAAGTGAAGATGCAGGAATCCATAGTGGAGATCCGGCTATCCAGTATGTTTCAGAGACACTTTGGAGGTTCTGCCTCCTTCTTTGGGCATTCTGTTACCTGCTATTACCTCGGGGAAGTAATGCTCGTGTCTGCATACGGTAGAGACTCCTGTTCCACCATTGAGGGAATGAGGGAGCTCATGGAGCATAGGAGTGAGGGTGCTCAGGGAGCATAGGAATGAGAAAGGTCAGGGAGAATAGGAATGAGGGAACTCAGGGAGCACAGGAATGATGGAGCTCAAGGTGCATAAGAATGAGGGAGCTCAGGAGTGAGGGAGCTCAGGGTGCATAAGAATAAGGGAGCTCAGGGCGCATAGGAATGAGGGAACTCAGGGAGCACAGGAATGAGGGAGCTCAGGGAGCACAGGAATGAGGGAGCTCAGGGAGCTTAGGAGTGAGGGTGCTCAAGGAGCATAGGAATGAGAAAAGTCAGGGAGAATAGGAATGAGGGAACTCAGGGAGCACAGGAATGAGGAAGCTCAGGGTGCAGAAGAATGAGGGAGCTCAGGGAGCATAGGAATTTGGGAGCTCAGGGTGCATAGGAATGAGGGAGCTCAGGGTGCATAGGAATGAGGGAACTCAGGGAGCACAGGAATGAGGGAGCTCAGGGAGCACAGGAGTGAGCCAGTTCAAGGTGCATAAGAATGAGGGAGCTAAGTGAGCATAAGAATGAGGGGCTCAGGAAGCACAGGAATGAGGGAGTTCAGGGAGCATAGGAATGAGGGAGCTCAGGGTGCATAAGAATGAAGGAGCTCAGGATTGAGGGAGCTCAGGGTGCATAGGAATGAGGGAGCTCAGGGAGCATAGGAATGAGGGAGCTCAGGAAGCACAGGAATGAGGGAACTCAGGGAGCACAGGAATGAGGGAGCACAGGAGTGAGGGAGCTCAGGGTGCATAAGAATGAGGGAGCTCAGGGAGCATAGAAGTCTGGGAACTTAGTGAGTATCGGTATGAAGGAGCTCAGGGAGCACAGGAATGAGGGAGCTCAGGGAGCACAGGAGAGAGGGAGCTCACTGAAAGACTTCCCTGTAATTTTCACCAGTAACAATATCGTCAACATAAAGTTTTTTGTTTTTTTCAGATTCCCTCTATGCATTTGGAAAAAGACCCAAATAAGAAGCAGTTTGTTTACGTCAAAATGACGTCTCCAGTTTGCTCCCTGGAGAAAGTTGTCCTGGTGTCTTATCAAAGTGGCTTCATCTTCATACAGACCGACAAACCCATCTACACCCCAGGATCTTTAGGTACAGAGAACTAACAAACATTGAGGTGGTCCATGAAATGAATGAAATATATTCCCCATGTGTAGTGGTGGTGGGGGGGGGGAAATATCCGAACAATGGGGCACACGGTGCCGCACAGCGCATTTTCATTCGGTTTTCCAACTATTTCCAATTTAAGTGGGGTTTTTGGCACACACAATCGGATTTTGGTGCAATTACGCCGACCTGCATGCGACACAAATCAGGGGTGTGGCCGACGGATAACCCAACTGATTCGGACTAAGTGCGGATTTACTATTCAAATTGTGTTGCAAGACAATGCTCTCACATGCACCGGGAAGAAGAAGGTGAACTCCGGCGGACCTCAGCGGGGAAGCAACACATGTCGGAAAATGGACGCACTATCTTGAAGAATCGCGCCAGACTTCATCCTCGTCAGAGAATGCACCTCGGGGATCGCGCCGGGACTGGGTAAGTAAATCTGCCCCAATGTAGGTGAGAGAATGTTTTTGGATTTTTATCAAGATATAAACAGTATTTTCAATTACAGACGGGAGAATCAGGATACAAAATGGTGATAATATATGAATAAATATATAAACATATTTTTGTATAATTATTTCTTCATTATTATTAAGTTTTATACAGGCTTTTTACCATGACCCCGAATCTTAGTCCAACAAGCAAATCAGTGACCATCGAGTTCTGGGTAAGATGGGATTTTTCTCCTCTATATGTCATATTATTAAGATGTACATGCTGTGTATTGTCATGAGGTTTTTACACCTCAAGTAAAGGAATAAAAATGGTGCTCACCCCCAATGATCAAAACATCACACAGCTACATCAATGCCAAAATACAAAAGGTTATAGGGTTAAAATATGACCCAAAAGCTATTTTTTCTAACAAGGTTTTTAAATACAACAAAACATATGTAAATTACAATTTCTGAAAATACTAAGAAGTTATTTACAAAGTTACAGTAAGTCATTTTTATGCCAAGTTAACAGCCATAAAAATAAAAACAAAAACTAATAACGGATAAATATGATGAAAATGATGAAAAATATGATTTAAAAAAATAGATGTAGTCACATACAGTATAGACATCAGAAGTCTATGCCATATTCGGCGAAATAACTTTCGGAGACATGCATTGACTGTGAAACCACTTCTCTATGGTCTAGGCAAGATTTCTCAGTTGTAAGGGTTGGCCACATTGAATTGCATAAAATTGAACATGGAAATTTACTCCACCATGAAGCTTTTAGGGCCACACTAATATAGTGCTCCTATATAGAGAATATTATTCTAAATATTCTGATACTAGAGATGGAAGAATGATGTGACGCTAGGGTGCACCTGCAATGGTGGCACAACCCACAACCAAGATGTGGGCAGCATCAGACGTGGTCAGTCATGACAAGGCAGGACCGGCCACCTAAACCTACCACGTACTGCACTGGGAGACATGGCTTATGCACTTTCACAGTTATTAGTTGCGTGACCACCTGACCATCACACCACCATATATACTGAAACTATATGATCAGGATATTCTCTTTTTGTCATAGACTCCAGAGAATGTATTGGTCAAAAAACATATCAAACAATCAACTGGAATTGTTTCCTTAACTTACCCACTGTCCGATGTTGTCAGGTGAGAGACAAACCATGGGCATCCCGGATCATATATGTTTCATGAAGACAATGATGATAATATTGATAATGATGGCAATGAATCATTTTGCCCTTTATTTTCCAGTTTGGGAATATGGACCATATCAGCGAAGTTTGATGACAGCGCAGTACAGAATTTTACGGCCCAATTCGAAGTAAAGGAATATGGTAAGAATGGGACTAACAATTGAAAAATCTAGATGCTCACTTCATCCTACTATCTGGGTCCATAAACCATGTAAATTATCTAGATGATCTATACTAGTGAGTGGAGAACAAGTCATGCAAGCGCATTGGTGATACATGTGCAGAAGGAGTCAGGAGAACTTCTTGCTCCACATTCTTATGGTGTCCATCCAAGTTCCATCAAGGAAGGGGAGAGATTGATGGAGGTAGGGATTTAGGGGAAACAATTCTATATAACATAACCATCAATGTTATTTAGATATAAAAAGGTATATAAACCCTTCTGGAAGCTCTCTGCTGTCCCTGCTGTGACCAGCGCCTGAGCTTAGCTATTCCACAGATTCTATTCTATTCTCAAAGTAAAAAAACCTTGTCTCCTCTGGTGGTTAGGCCTTGTTTTCTCCAGACGGAGACAGTGCCCCCAGTGATTTAACCTGGAACCTTCATATTTTTTGTATGGACCATTCATATATTTATATAAATTAATCATGTCCCCTCCTAGCCGTCTCTTTTACAGACAGAATAAATCTAGTTATTTTAATCTTTCCTCATAACTGAGAGCCCCCATACCGCTTATAATTTTTGTGGCTCTTCGTTGAACCCTCTCCAGATCCTGGGCATCCTTTTTATGGACCAGAGCCCAGAACTGGACGGCATATTCCAGATGAGGCCGAACCCCTGCGGTTTAATACTTTAGTAATTTTGTGGAAGTTTGTGGAATTTCCCCTTCCCAGAGATTTTGTTATTGATTTCCCATCCTTAATTGTGCCTACACCCTAAGAAAGCAGATGCTGATGATACCAGAAGAGAAAGGGGGTGCCCTTTTGTATTGCTTCTGGGAGCCAGCTGTTATTTCAAGAACTCGATCTAGAGAAATTGGAAGAATAGGGTAAATAAATCTAAATAAATGACTCCCATGATTAAATCGGAATTCTCTAAAATGTTATTGGATAATATTCTCTTCACTCACAACAATCAGAACAAGCAGTATAATACGGGGTGGACATCTTTAGTATCGAACTATAAAAATGAATCACCCTCTCCCGTGTAGTAGATGATCGTCCGGTGAGGGCGCCTTGTATAGTCCCCTGTTTATCCTCAAGGATTAGGCGTGGTATAATATATACTTCGTAATATTTCATGTATGCTTAAAATTACAAGTGAATCTGCTAATAAAATATATTAAAAAATATATAAAAAAATTCCAGAGGAATTCTGGCTGGGGATTACCGAACAGTATGACTGGAGGATTACCGAGCAATTAAAATGCCCGGTATTAACCATAAAAAAAGACATATTATAAATATAATTGTCACCCTAAAACCTTATATACATGTAAATAAATTAAGCTTTAATTTTACACTCTAATTTGAATAATAAATGTCCATATATTGTGACTATTATATCACGTCGGAGCAAGAACTACAAAAATGGCTCTGCCCTGTAGGATTATTCAATCTGTAGTTTCTGTGTCATCCTCTCTCCATATTTCTGAGGTCTGTATTCTGTTATCCTGACCTTCTTCCTAAATTCAGACTTTCCTTCTGCATTTGCGATTCTGTACTGTGTTTGCCTTTATTGTTGTGACCCGACTCTGGTGGCTATTCTTCTGTGTTTGTCATGTCTTCATTTACATGTTTTACACCTTGGTGCAGGATGGGAACATCTTCTAGTTGTCCCTTGTCTGCTAGTTTCAGTGAGGCAAGTAGGTAGGGGCAGCTAGGTAGGGAATTACCTATACATTACATTGGTAAATGTATTATATATACTGACAGAAAGACCTGCACATATGGGAGGGAGGAATAACAAGTCATTCCAAAGGGAAGAGTGGTGGCTGTTTTGCATTTCAATGCTCCTGCCTACTCAAGGAAACATTACCTTTGGTATGACTTGTTAGTCCTTCCTCCCACATGTGAATGTATTGTAGTGAGTATAAATAATAAAATATACCATGGATTTAAGTGCCCTACAGAGGATGTGTGCCATTCATTTCTACTTATTATTACCTTGGACGTGTGCATTCATTAATTAGAGCATGGTCCCTACTCCCTACTTCTATACCCTGTGCAGCAAACACCCCACCACTTCCAAGGCCACTCATCCTCTAGCAGTGTCTTTTCTATCTCTACATTGATATTCTTGTGATATGTCAGCTATAGTCTTCACACCCAGTGGTAACTTGTGGTACTGCAAACCATTACAAATCCTAATTTCATGCCATATTTTGCCATATTTCATGCCATATTTATTTCAGTTCTACCAAGTTTTGAAATAAAAATCACTACAAGGAAGAAATTCTTTTACATAAAAGATGAAGAGCTAAGGGTGGACATAGAGGCAAAGTAAGTGGAGGAATTGGGTTGGGTTGGGCTTACGAATAGATGCGTCTGGGAAGTTTCTGTGTGGAGCATCGGTGACATCTTTGGAGACATCACTAATGAGACTGGTGGTAAAACATTATTATATTTCTCTCTAGTTATCTCTATGGGAAACCTGTAAATGGCAAGGCCTTTGTTCTCTTTGGAATCAAGAGAGACAAGGAGAAGACCAGTCTAGCAGATACCTTAAGAAGAATAGAGGTAATGATATTGTATCTCTTTACCTATATGGTAACTATTTGTCCATGGTCAGCACATACAAGGCAGCTCCCCACATTAAGTAGGGCCACCCCTCAATAACATATAATAGTATGAGAGGCCATGTGACCAGATTGCCTTTAACGCCTTAAGGACCAAACTCATTTTCACCTTGAGGACCACGCCCAAATTTTTAAACCCACCATGTGTGGGTTTCTCGCTTTTCTCTGCACCTCACATGTGTATTGGTATATGTTAATACATATTTGACTTTTGAACCCCCCTACCTCACCACCCTGCCCTGTGAAACCTACTTGGCCTCATACCTTATCATCCCCCCCACTAAGCAGATTATCAGTAGCAGGGGCTCCATGTTGCACAACTGGATGTGAAGAATCAGAACCAGAACCTTACCACAAGTCAGGCGGAACGCTGCACTAGGGCTCCAGTGGCAGCCAGAACCAGGCAGCTTAAGCGCCGGTGCCTGGCAAAATTAGAGCTACGGGCAGTAACTCTTCTGCCAAACCAACAGCAGCAGTAGCACAACACTGTATGACCACAACACTGGCACAACGCCGCACCGGCACCCCTCGTGTAGTATCCCCCACACATGTCTGTCTAGTCTGTGTCTATGTGTTATTGGGACTGGTATATTTTTGCACCATAATTGGTTCCCCATATGTAATGAAATGTGTCTTGTTACCTGTATTGTGCTGTATCGCAATGTCCTGTAACTGTTTGAAAGTAAGGAACCTAGTAAAATGTAAGAGTGCGCCTCTCGCACTATTTAAGTATTTGTATAGTTAAACCTGTCTCTAAATACTGTATGTACTCGAGTATAAGTCAACCTGAGTGTAAGCCGAGGTACCTAATTTAACACAAAAGAAAAAATGGAAAAAACTATTGACTCAAGTATAAGCCTAGGGTGGGAAATGCATTGGTCACAGCTTGTCCGCACTATATAGCCTGGAGCCCCCGCAGGAGGTCAAATCCTTTGTCTTTTTTCCCATTTTAATTTTCTTTTATGGCTTGTTACAGATGAGGCAAAACCAAAAATGTGGGGTTTATTTGGTGTTTTCACTTTTATAGCTACATGAAATTTTTAAACGTATTCAGCCATTTAGGGGACTTTTGTTATATTTTAATATTTGTAAAAGAAATTCTTTCAAAAATAATAAAAGTCCCCTAAATTCCATTTAAAAATTCCATGTAACATAAAAAAGTGAGAACACCAAACAAACCCCACATATTTGGTATTACTGCATCTGTAACACCCTGTATAATAAGATAAAATCACTTATAACTTACTTACCCACACAGTGAACACCGTAAAAAACCCTATCTCACACGAAACAATAAAAAGTCACATTAAGCCAAAAATGATACCAATAAAAAAAACTTGTCCAACAAAAACTAAGCCCTTAAACAGCTACAGCTGTTCTGCCTCTTAGAAGATGGCAATGCAAAAGTGATTTGAGGTGAGGAAGCTCTGTAGAATTAAACATGCACCATGGAAATATCGCAATCTCGACTGTTAGTGCAGAGACCTGACTGTCACATACAACTGGCCTCCTGCACACATGTACATCGGGATGCAGCACCAGACCACATTTCCTGACGTAGGCCACATTCAGATGGCCATGTGCAACCCAGACCTGAACCCTGGCGTTGCACACAACTGGGAGGAGGAAGGGTGAGCTCTACTCACCCTTCTTTTCTGTAGAAAGACAAACAGCCTGACCCCATCGCGATACTTCGAGAAACCATGTGCTCACTACACCATGACCGGGTGCCATAGACCTCCATGTTTGAACACAAATTGAGCAGCCAGATCATGGCCCCCATTACGGTCACGTGAAGAGGTCTGTATAAGTACAGAGAAGTTCAAGGTTTACGGTAGGCCCCCATGTACACACTAGTTTGTGATTTCTTAGTTCAATTTTGATACAGATCACTAAGGGTGAAGGTTTTACTACATTGAGAAGACAAGAATTGGTGAAGTATTTTAAAGAAGAATTGGACATGTTACAATGGACCTTGTATGTGTCTGTCACCGTCATTACTGATACAGGTAGGTGATAGTAATACAGTATCTCCATAACCTTCCATTCATCCAGAATATATCTAATCCAACATCAGTGGGACTTTATATGAGCCAAATAATGAAAATACTTAGGAAAATTTAATGTGTTCACATTTCACTATATCCCGGCCATTTTTGTATAAAAGGAAGAAGATGGAATGTCATACTATTATTATACAACCTTAATTACAGGCCCATGCATAAATAATACCATCATATAGTGCCAAAAACTAAGCACTTACTTTAGAAAGGCAAGGGCCGGGGCATAAGGAAATCATAAGGGTGAGGGGGCTGTATCTAATGAATCCATAGGGGGCTGTATATAAAATAACCATGAGGGGACTGATTGGGATGATAAACTTGGGAATATTTTAGGGAACAGGGGAATGTTTCTGCAAAGGAGCCCGCTGAGGCTCTGTCGCCCAGGGGCCTACTGAAACCTGGAGCCGAAACTGCAAAACACCACACACACTGGCAGTTGGATCCCCTGTGATCAGACATTGATGCCTTATCCCGTGGATAAGAAATAATATTACTCTACAATTGTTTCTCTTCCAGGAAGCGACTTATTAGAATCTGAGCTGGAGAATATTTATATTGTGACGTCTCCATACAAAATCCTCTACACAAAAACCTCCAAGTTTTACAAGCCGGGCATGCCATTTGACCTTATGGTAAGTGTAAGGATTTTGGCTAAGATGAGTTTTATTACAATATTATATTGTGTTCTCAATCAAAATAACAGATTTTTCCATTTTTTCAATACATCGGCAAAGTTCTAATACATCTAAGGCCTCATGCACAGGACCCCATGAAAAAATGGTCTTGCACTATGGGTAGGAATGGGACCTTCTCTCTATTTTACATTGCGGCCAACTGGCTTGGTCACAAAGGGTTGGAAAAGAGTATGCTAAATGAACTGTGCACCGTAGACCTCTATGGGAGCTGTGAGATTGTGTGACTAGCTCATGGTCTTATTTATGGTCATGTGTATGAGGCTTAATACAGTATATTTTTTCTTTTTCAGAAAGTTTCTACATTGGAATGTTCTAGGTTTCATGAGGGTCCTTTTCCAACTGTCCTAAAACTCTTCTAGATATTAGCAAAATTAATAAACAAACTGTAATATCAGTCTATAACTGCTTATTCTAACACTACTATGCAAAATAGAATATAATGGATAAGATGGTTGGGGATATTATAGATCTGAAACAACCAAAAGCCTCTTGAGGAGCGCACTTCATCAATTTCCACTGAGTAGATGAAGCTTTGTGTAGGATGATCAATTGCAAAACTTAGACAATTTTTACTATTTTTACTATTTTGTTGTTTCATGTGGTCGGAGAGTAATGCAACAAATATTTTCATATCTACATTAATGGGAAAAAAAACACCTAAAAAACAAATAGAAATTCTCCTCTGCTCCTTTTCATCTTGATCCCGTCGCTAGTCCTGATATGCTGGGATCATCTAGAAAAGAAACTTATATTTAACAGCCCGGAGCGCAGAGACAAGGGGGCACATTTACTTACCCGGTCCATTCGCGTTCCAGTGGCGGCTTCTCCGACGAGTGTTCGGGTCTTCCGGCGATTCATGAAGGTCCTGCTGCGCCGAAGTCCGCCGAGGTGCCCCGGAGTTCATCGTCTTCATCGTGGTGCATGTGAGTATGGCCCGTGCGACCAATTTTTTTTTTTAAATGTGGCAGTTTTTCCGAATCCGTCGGGTTATCGCTCGGCCACGCTCCCCGATTTCCGTCACGTGCACGCTGGCGCCGATGCGCCACAAACCGATCGTGTGCGCCAATATCCCGGGGCAATTCAGGGAAAATCGGCACAAATCAGAAATATTCGGGTAACACGTCGGGAAAACGCGAATCGGCCCTTAGTAAATGACCCCCATGATGTCCAGTGCTCTGGGCTGCTAATTATGCACGTCTCCCACCTCCCTCTCTCACGCCTAACCAAGATATTGGATAATTAGAAAACAATTGTATTTGCTTTTGTAATTGGTCAATTAGTGAGGAGTAGTAAGTTGTTACTAGATTTACTCCTAGGTAAGGGAAATACCCTTAGAAGACAACGGTGCAAGAGGAAATACAAAGTCAAAGTCCAAAAGTACTTCCCAAAATCAAAAGAATATTAAGATCTTCCTCACGGCTAAATGAAAGTAGGTAAAAAACAGTACTTCAGAGTTTTAGTTCAGAACTTTGAAGTAGAAACAGTCTCCTTCTACACAATCATTCCCTCGAGGGGAGAAGACGCTAGATGATCGTGCTGGTCTGGCTCAGAGGGTAATCCCAGTCCTTGCAGCAAGGTCTTCGGAATTAGAAACCACATCACAGCTACCAGGGTTCCGGCTACACACCTGTCACTTCATTCCTTTGTAAAGGAAATAAGAGTACACGCGATCCCCTACTTAAGGACAACAGACTTACAGACGACCCCTATTTACAGACGGACCCCTCTGTCCCCTGTGACCTCTGGTGAAGCTCTCTGGATGTTACTTTTAGTCCCAGGATGCACTGAGCAGCTGTAAGGTGTCTTTAATGAAGCTTTATTGATAATCCTTGGTACCATTACAGCAAAATTTTTTAAACTCCAATTGTTACTTGACTTTAACTTATGAGCTAAAAAACAAAGGAATTTTGTGAAGTATGGTTCTTCAGGACCCTTGGGGCATTTTATCTAATTTTATTTCTGCTCTGTCAGGGAATTCTATGGAATATTTTTGGAATACCAATGATTTCATTTAATTTGATGACTTTTTTTTTTCAGCGTTGCTTGTTAAAAGTGTTGTCAATCTCACATAATAGGGTGACGGGCTTCAAGTCTAATTTCTGCCCTTACCCATCTTAGGTATATGTCACCAATCCTGATGGGACTCCAGCTCATCGTGTCCCTGTTGTAGCAGAACCAGGAAATGTAGAAGGACTAACTAAGGAAGATGGAACTGTTCGTCTGACCATAAATACTGCCTCAAACCTAAATCAGTTGGATATAAAGGTAATATTCCTGTGTCAGTAAGTCTCACCATTTAGAGTACAGTTTAGTAGAGAGAATGGACGCCATCATGGGTGTGTGGTATTGACTTACATACATTTAGGCTTTGATCACACTTATGTTGAGATTTTATTTTAAAGCTTTTGGTACTTTTGATTCTTAAAGAAGCATCAACAGGCACAAATATAAGAGAATGTGGCATCAGACATTGTTTGGGTACTACATATAGTTTGACTTGTTGTTCTATCTAGTCTAGACATGAGCAGAACTTCCCACAAATCAAATCTGTTTTTAGATTTTTTTTTTAGATTTAATTACTTAATAATTTTTACTTTACTCAATTGTAATGTGTAATTTCATCTCTTTGCTTCTAGGTGTCAACCACAGTGGACCAATTAACCGAGGACCAACAAGCTTCTGCCTCCATGGTGGCCTCTCCATACAAACCCACTGGTGGCAACTACCTTCATCTCAGTGTCACCGGAGGGGAATTTAAAATGGGTGAAAATACAGTTATCAACTTTAATATCAGGAACACTGCCCCCGAAGTCCAGTCTCTGATCACCCATTACAACTACGTGGTAAGTGATGTGTGTTTTTTTTGTTTTATCCAGTGTAAATCTAAATTGTGATATTAGTATCTAGAATAAAGATTTGTCTACTCCATGTAAAGTACATGTAGGAGACCAAATGTGATTATATCATTGGGCTTACATGTCAATGTAAGAATGTTATCGTTAAATATCACTAAATGGGTTCTTAGTTTTGTGAAGTATTTTTTGGTAGAAGGATTCCCCATAGATAAGACGATCATTGATACAATATAAATATCTCCACATCACTCATTACATTCAATGTGATGTCTACATAATGGATGGACATCAACTGGCCACCCTACACTTGTGGATAATGAGTTTCCTATTAATTTCCAAACAAAAATTCCATAAAAGAGTATTCAAAAGTATAGACTTGTAAGTCAGTCCCCCAGTGACCCGGCAACTTCTTAGCCCATCCACATCTCCTAAAAGTTTTTCGCAATGTCTCCACATGAATCCATATGTAGTATTTTTAATTATATTTTTTCAACAACACAATTCTTAAGTTATTTCACGGCTGTGGGCATGATTTTTCTCCCCATATTTACAGTATATGTATCACGAATAAGCATTAATTTGTGTAAGTAGTGAGTTATAGTAACTAACCAGCTCTTGACCACTTACCCCCACTGGTAACATCCGTGATCGGTGTTGTACCAAATGCGGTTATTTCCCTTTAAGCAATTTTCTCAAGTATAGTTGCTCCCTGACGATTTAATGGGGAGCTTCACAGGGCTTTGTCGATGCTATCCGATCACTGATATTTCCAAAGGTGGGCTTGCACTTAATGTCGAAGCCAAACTTGTGGCTAAAGTCCAGGTTGAGGGACCTAAACTCACAATGTTCTTCACACACCTTTAAGCACTTTAAGCCTACTCATTGCTATTAGTAATTATTACTGCAATGACTTCCTGCTACAAGCTAATGAAGAAATTTCCTAGATGCATCACTCATTTCTCTAATATTCTTGTATTTGTGCAGATAATGAACAAAGGTCGAATAATGAAGGTGGGGACACAGGAGAGGAGTAAAGGCCAGACTCTGGTTACTATGTCACTGTCTATAACAGAAGAATTTATCCCATCCTTCCGCATTTTGGCTTATTATACCGTGACCACTGGATCACACCGGGAGGTTGTAGCCGACTCTTTATGGATTGATGTGGCAGATACCTGTATGGGAATGGTAAGATGTGTGACTATAAGAGTGAGTTATACTATTTCTTCTTTCTAAAAGTCTTCCAAACTATTCGGTAATAAAGCTCACCTATTACTGCACCTATAGATTTATTTTTCATGTGGAAAACAATAACATCATACACTGAGATAATTGCTGAATAATTTTTAGCATTCAATAGTCCAAATTTAATTTTACTATAATTACTGCCTTCAAAGCTCCAAGTTCTAACCCTTTATTTAAAGGACATCTACCAGCAGATTACTGGAGATAGAGTGTCCTAAATAGGCTGCATGTTATTTCTAGGGGGTGGTGGGACCATGTTTTTCTTGTATTTTGGGGGGTTTTATTGCCAAAATAATAACTTTGTAAAAGTTCCAGAGGCGGTAGGGCAGACAGCGCTCAAGATTCTCTTGGCTTCCCCAAATTTTAATTTATGCACACCCCCGGCTGAAAGCCTCCTCCTGTCACCCGAACTAGGAGAGAGCACAGCTTTGTTCTCTCCACACTCCGACACTCTGATGTGTCACTGTCCGGATACTAGTTCCCCTCTTGTGTTATGTTTCATAACTTTTACTCCAATCCTACCAGACCATAGAGACACATCTCTTAACTATTATTTAAACACACACTGGCCAAAATTTATCAAAACTAGTGAAAACTGTATTATGTGCGGTTTGCTTTTAGCGGTTGCAGTGTGCGACAGATTCCTGAAATGCACATAGTCCAACTGTGCACCGAAACGTCTCTTTTGCTGCATATTTTTACCGCCTTGAAAGGCACAGTGCTGCCACAACACAAAACTGGTGCAAATACTTTTATAAATGTGGACCACTAAGTATCTCAGAGAATCCACCTATTCGAAAAGTAAAGTTGGAAGATGATTCCAACTTTTGGTAGATGTATTCTTATGTGGAGATAGTTCATGTTAATGATTGAATAATTCCCACAGCTGCGGATAACAGGAGAAAAAGACAAAGACAATGCGATTCAACATCCTGGATCCTCCATAACGCTGAAGCTACAAGCAGATCACAAGGCTACTGTGGGACTGGTGGCTGTGGATAAAGGTGTCTATGTGATCAACAGTAAACTGAAGATCTCCCAGGGCAAGGTGAAACATTGGAATTACAAAAAAAGTTTCTTAAGTTTATTTTACAGTTTTCACTGAGTATTTTCTCCTTCTGTAAAGGTCTGGGAGTCGGTGGAAAGATATGACATTGGCTGCACACCGGGAAGTGGTGCCGATACACCAGGGGTGTTTTATGATGCCGGCCTTGCCCTGCAGACAAACTTCCAGATAACAACTCCTCAGAGATCAGATGATCAATTCTAAATTTTTCCAAATTGATTGGGAATTGGTTTCTTATAGAGATGAGCGAGCACTAAAATGCTCGGGTACTCGTTATTCGAGACGAACTTTTCCCGATGCTCGAGTGCTCGTCTCGAATAACGAGCCCCATTGAAGTCAATGGGAGACTCGAGCATTTTTCAAGGAGACCAAGGCTCTGCACAGGGAAGCTTGGCCAAACACCTGGGAACCTCAGAAAAGGATGGAAACACCACGGAAATGGACAGGAAACAGCAGGGGCAGCATGCATGGATGCCTCTGAGGCTGCTTAATCGCACCATTATGCCAAAATTATGGGCAACAGCATGGCCATGACAGAGTGACAGAATGAAGCTAGATAGCATCTAAAACATCCAATAATTGACCCTGACACTATAGGGGACTTCATGCAGAGGCAGCGGCAGCAGCGGCAGGCTAGAGAGTGGCATGGCGACATACCCTAAATGGACTCAGGCTTCAAACCAATGGGTGGCAGAGAGGAACCAAAGGAGGTGAGCAAGAAGCGCTCAAATAATATCGGTACATGATAAAAGTTTGCCAGTATATTTTGTGAATTACACAGCAGGGTGGCGACAAAGTTAACATGGAAGCCATGAAAACAACCCAAAATTCTGCCTGACACAGCTCGGTTGATAAGGGGACCATGTATGGAGGCAGTGAACTAGTAGTAGATTAAAGGTGCTGCAGTTAAAACTATGTTAGTTGGATCTTGGCATGGAGCTGGCGCTCCGCTGCCAGGCGAGCTTTCGCCAATCCAAGCCCCTGTCTCTAGGCTACTCCCCAAACAGCACTTCTAAGAACCTTTTGTATAAGATCAAGTGTAATAGCGTTCTTATAAGTTTAGGATATGGCGGGTGAGGGGAATGGAAACAGATGCGCAAGAAGCGCTGAAATAATATTGGTAAATGATAAAAGTTTGCCAGTATATTTTGTGGATTACACAGCAGGGTGGCGACAAAGTTAACAAGTTTGTTGTGGAAGCCATGAAAACAACCCAAAATTCTGCCTGACACAGCTCGTTTGATAAGGGGACCATGTATGCCTACAGTTCATGCCAGTCGCTGCTCTGGCTGCCAGTCTCCTTTCGAATACAGTTTAAAATAATAACCCTCATCCATAAAGCTCTGTATAATGCTGCACCCCCCTACCTCTCCTCTCTTATCTCAGTCTATCGCCCAACCCGTGCTCTTAGATCCGCCAGTGATCTTAGATCAACCTCTACCCTAGTGCGGACCTCCCACTCGCGTCTCCAAGACTTCTCTAGAGCTGCACCAATTCTATGGAATGCTCTGCCCCGGACTAACCTCCAAAGTTTCAAACGTGCTCTTAAAACCCATTTCTTTAGGCAAGCCTATAACACTCATTAACTGCATGAAGTTTTAACTCTTCTACTAACCCGTCCTGTGTCGTCCTCCCATCTGTTATCCAGCAACCAACAGGCACCAGACTTCTATGCAGTCCCATTCACCCTGGACCTGGTGACGGCTGAGTGGTTCAAGCGACAGCAATTCCATTTATTATATTTTGTTCTATTCCCTAAGAAGAATGGCTTGACCATTAAAAATTCTTTTACCTTGTGTTACCCCATCATCTTCATAAACCATAAGCTCTGGCAAGCAGGGACCTCACTCCTGTTGTTCCATACAAATGTTGTGCTCTGTTACATTACATTTGTATTTGTTTCCTATGATTTGTAAAGCGCTACGGAATATGATGGCGCTATATAAATAAAGATTATTATTATTATTATTATGGAGGCAGTGAACTAGTAGTAGATTAAAGGTGCTGCACTTAAAACTATGTTAGTTGGATCTTGGGATGGAGCTGGCGCTCCGCTTCCAGGCGAGCTTTCGCCAATCCAAGCCCCTGTCTCTAGGCTACTCCCCAAACAGCACTTCTAAAAACCTTTTGTATAAGATCAAGTGTAGTAGCGTTCTTATAAGTTTGGGATATGGCGAGAGAGCGGAATGTAAACAGATGCGCAAGAAGCGCTGAAATAATATCGGTAAATGATAAAAGTTTGCCAGTATCTTTTGTGGATTACACAGCAGGGTGGCGAGAAAGTTAACAAGTTTGATGTGGAATGCCCTGTAATAGCTCTTGGGCGGTGTGCCTTTTATCGGCTAGGCTCAGCAGTTTGAGCACCGCCTGCTGTCGCTTAGCGACGGCACTGCTGCTGTGCCTAGAGCTACCGACTGATGGCGCCATGGCCACGGATGGTAATTCGGAGGAGGAGGAGGTGGAGGAGGGGTGGGAGGAGGAGGAGGTATAGTAGGCCTTTGAGACATGGACCGAGGTAGGCCCCGCAATCCTCTGCGTCGGCAGTATATCACCAGCCCCAGGGTCAGACTCGGTCCCAGCGTGCACCAAGTTAAGTGTAGTAGCGTTCTTATAAGTTTGGGATATGGCGGGTAAGTGGAATGTAAACAGATGCGCAAGAAGCGCTGAAATAATATTGGTAAATGATAAAAGTTTGCCAGTATATTTTGTGGATTACACAGCAGGGTGGCGACAAAGTTAACAAGTTTGTTGTGGAAGCCATGAAAACAACCCAAAATTCTGCCTGACAAAGCTCGTTTGATAAGGGGACCATGTATGGAGACAGTGAACTAGTAGTAGATTAAAGGTGCTGCAGTTAAAACTATGTTAGTTGGATCTTGGCATGGACCTGGCGCTCCGCTGCCAGGCGAGCTTTCGCCAATCCAAGCCCGTGTCTCTAGGCTACTCCCCAAACAGCACTTCTAAGAACCTTTTGTATAAGATCAAGTGTAGTAGCGTTCTTATAAGTTTAGGATATGGCGGGTGAGGGGAATGTAAACAGAAGCGCAAGAAGCGCTGAAATAATATTGGTAAATGATAAAAGTTTGCCAGTATATTTTGTGGATAACACAGCTGGGTGGCGACAAAGTTAACAACTTTGATGTGGAATCCATGAAAACAACCCAAATTTCTGCCTGACACACCTCGTTTGATAAAGGGACGATGTATGGAGGCAGCTATATGGACGACTTTTGGAGGTAGCAATGGAGACAACGTGTGGAGGCTGCTATGGAGACAATTTAATTTGGATAGTGCCTGTATGTGGCAGTCCAAAAAAGTTTTCAAACCAGAGGAGCAGGTAGGTGGCCCTCCAGAAAAATTGAATAGATTGAGTGCCTGTATGTGGCACTCCCAAAAATTGTTTAAAACAGAGGACCGGGTCGGTGGCCCTCCAGAAAAATTAAATGCATAAAGTACTATAGCTAGAGCCAGTTGGCCCTGTCAAAAAATAGCCAGTTTCCTCTGCTTTACTGTACAAAGAGGAGGAGAAGGAGGAAAATGAGGAGGAGGAGGAGTGGATAAATTATTCAGGTTGAGCTTCCTTCACCTGGTGGAGATTGGAAATTATGAGAAATCCAGGCTTTATTCATCTTAATAAGCGTCAGCCTGTCAGCGCTGTAAGTCGACAGGCGTGTACGCTTATCGGTGATGATGCCACCAACTGCACTGAAAACCCGCTCGGACAAGACGCTAGCGGCAGGGCAGGCAAGAACCTCCAAGGCGTACAGCGCCAGTTCGTGCCACATGTCCAGCTTTGAAACCCAGTAGTTGTAGGGAGCTGTATGATCATTTAGGACGATGGTATGGTCAGCTACGTACTCCCTCACCATCTTTCTGTAAAGATCAGCCCTACTCTGCCGAGACTGGGGACAGGTGACAGTGTCTTGCTGGGGTGACATAAAGCTGGCAAAAGCCTTGTAAAGCGTACCCTTGCCAGTGCTGGACAAGCTGCCTGCTCGCCTACTCTCCCTCGCTACTTGTCCCGCAGAACTACGCACTCTGCCGCTAGCGCTGTCAGAAGGGAAATACTGTTTCAGCTTGTGCACCAGGGCCTGCTGGTATTCATGCATTCTCACACTCCTTTCCTCTCCAGGGATGAGAGTGGAAAGATTTTGCTTGTACCGTGGGTCCAGGAGAGTGAACACCCAGTAATCGGTGCTGGAATAAATTCTTTGAACGCGAGGGTCACGGGATAGGCAGCCTAGCATGAAATCTGCCATATGCGCCAGAGTACCAACGCGTAAGAATTCACTCCCCTCACTGGCCTGACTGTCCATTTCCTCCTCCTCCAACTCCTCCAACTCCTCTTCTTCTGCCCATACACGCTGAACAGTGAAGGACTCAACAATGGTCCCCTCTTGTGTCTCGCCAACATTCTCCTCCTCTTCCTCCTCATCCTCCTCCACCTCCACCTCCTCCGATATGCGCTGAGAAACAGACCTAAGGGTGCTTTGGCTATCAACAAGGGAATCTTCTTCCCCCATCTCTTGTGACGAGCGCAAAGCTTCCGACTTCATGCTGATCAGAGAGTTTTTCAACAGGCCAAGCAGCGGGATGGTGAGGCTGATGATGGCGGCATCGCCACTGACCATCTGTGTTGACTCCTCAAAGTTACTCAGCACCTGACAGATATCAGACATCCACGTCCACTCCTCATTGTAGACTTGAGGAAGCTGACTGACCTGACTACCAGTTCTGGTGGAAGTTGACATCTGGCAGTCTACAATCGCTCGGCGCTGCTGGTAAACTCTGGATAACATGGTCAGTGTTGAATTCCACCTCGTGGGCACGTCGCACAACAGTCGGTGAGCGGGCAGTTGGAGGCGGCGCTGCGCTGCCCTGAGAGTGGCAGCATCTGTGCTGGACTTCCTGAAATGCGCACAGATGCGGCGCACCTTCGTGAGCAAATCAGACAGATTGGGGTATGTCTTGAGGAAACGCTGAACTATCAGATTTAACACATGGGCCAGGCATGGCACATGTGTCAGTCTGCCGAGTTGCAGAGCCGCCACCAGGTTACGGCCGTTGTCACACACAACCATGCCTGGCTTCAGGTTCAGCGGTGCCAGCCACAGATCAGTCTGCGCCGTGATGCCCTGTAATAGTTCTTGGGCGGTGTGCCTTTTATCGCCTAGGCTCAGCAGTTTGAGCACCGCCTGCTGTCGCTTAGCGACGGCACTGCTGCTGTGCCTAGAGCTACCGACTGATGGCGCCATGCCCACGGATGGTAGTTCGGAGGAGGAGGTGGAGGAGGGGTGGGAGGAGGAGGAGGCATAGTAGGCCTGAAACACCTGGACAGAGGTAGGCCCCGCAATCCTCGGCGTCGGCAGTATATGACCAGCCGCAGGGTCAGACTCGGTCCCAGCCTCCACCAAGTTAACCCAATGTGCTGTCAGCGATATATAGTGGCCCTGCCCGGCAGCACTCGTCCACGTGTCCGTGGTCAGGTGGACCTTGTCAGAAACGGCGTTGGTCAGGGCACGGATGATGTTGTCTGACACGTGCTGGTGCAGGGCTGGGACGGCACATCGGGAAAAGTAGTGGCGGCTGGGGACCGAATACCGAGGGGCGGCCGCCGCCATGAGGTTGCGAAAGGCCTCGGTCTCTACTAGCGTATAGGGCAGCATCTCCAGGCTAAGCAATCTGGAGA
Source organism: Engystomops pustulosus (assembly GCF_040894005.1). NCBI lineage: Eukaryota > Metazoa > Chordata > Amphibia > Anura > Leptodactylidae > Engystomops > Engystomops pustulosus. The sequence goes on from NC_092414.1 coordinate 208,945,521, forward strand.
TGTGCACATTAAGGGCTTGGGCGTGCGGGTGGGTTGCACTATATTTGCGTTTCCGCTCCAGCGTCTGGGGTATGGAGAGCTGAACGCTGGTGGATGCTGTAGAGGATCGTGGAGGCGCCGATGGGGTTTTTGTGGCAGGGTCCTGGGCAGGGGGCTGACTATCAGCTGACACAGGGGAAGGAGCAGTGGTCTGCACGGCCGGAGGTGAACGGGCTTGTTGAACTGAGTGGGGTGTTTAGCATTCATATGCCTGCGCATACTGGTGGTAGTTAAGCTATTAGTGGTGGAACCCCTGCTGATCCTGGTTTGGCAAATGTTGCACACCACAGTCCGTCGGTCATCCGGTGTTTCCTTAAAGAACCTCCAGACTTCTGAAAATCTAGCCCTCGCCGCAGGAGCCCTCGCCACGGGAGCTTCACTAGTTGACACATTTGGCGCTGATGCACCAGGTCTGGCCCTGCCTCTCCGTCTGGCCCCACCACTGCCTCTTCCAACCTGTTCTGGTCGAGGACTCTCCTCCGTCTCAGAAGCACTGTGTTCACCCGGCCTATCAACCCAGCTTGGGTCTGTCACCTCATCATCCTCCGATCCCTCAGTCTGCTCCCCCCTCGGACTTCCTGCCCTGACAACAACTTCACCACTGTCTGACAACCGTGTCTCCTCATCTTCGGACACCTCTTTACACACTTCTTCCACTACGTCAAGAAGGTCATCATCACCCACAGACTGCGACTGGTGGAAAACCTGGGCATCGGAAAATTGCTCAGCAGCAACCGGACAAGTGGTTTGTGACTGTGGGAAGGGTCCAGAAAACAGTTCCTCAGAGTATGCCGGTTCAAATGCCAAATTTTCCTGGGAGGGGGCAGACTGGGGGGGAGGAGGCTGAGGTGCAGGAGCTGGAGGAGTGCCGATTTCGGTGAAATGGGTGGACTGCGTGGAAGACTGACTGGTGGACAAATTGCTCGAAGCATTGTCGGCAATCCACGACATCACCTGTTCGCACTGTTCTGGCCTCAACAGTGCTCTACCACGAGTCCGAGTAACTTCAGACATGAACCTAGGGAGTGTAGCTCTGCGGCGTTCCCCTGCTCCCTCATAAGCAGGTGGTGTCTCACCCCGCCCAGGACCACGGCCTCTGACCCCTGCAGTAGTTCGACGCCCACGTCCCCGCCCTCGTCCTCTACCCCTAGCCCTCGGGTTAAACATTTTGAAAATGAGAGTTATAACTTTAATTTTTTTTTAACTTTTTTTTGTGTTTTTTGTTTTTTTTTGTGTTTTTTAGTTTTTAAAACCAAACGATGCTATCCTATTGCTATGGCTATTTTCTAGCCAAGTATGAAAGCACACTGCTATGCCAGATGAGATGACGCTGAGTTATTAAAAAAATAAACGTAAAATAAAAAAGGAAATGGCAGACTGCCTAATTGAAATCCAACCCCTAATTCATTTTCCCACTTCGGTCTTTGCGATGGATATGTGCGTCACTAAGCGCAAAACACAGCGGTCGCAACTCTCACTACAAATTGCTCACAATTTGCTAGTAGATGCACTGCAGCAAGGACAGCCACCAGCAGATCAACCAGAAATCAAATATATATAACGCTACTGTAGGCGTAAGTAAGCCGTTTGGATTCTCCTATGGCTATTTTCTAACCAAGTATGAAAGCACACTGATGAGATGATGCTGAGTTATGAAAAAATAAACGTAAAATAAAAAGTAAATGGCAGACTGTGCCTAATTGAAATCAAACCCCTAATAAATTTTCCCACTTTGGTGTTTGAGGTGGATATGTGTGTCACTAAGAGCTAAACACAACGGTAGCAAGTCCCCCTGCAAATTCCTCACAATATGGTACTAGCTGCACTACTAGTGCCAGCAAGCCCAGCCACAAGCAAACAAAAAAAAAAAGTATAACGTTATTGTAGCCCTAAGAAGGGCTGTTGGGTTCTTGGAGAATCACTCCTGCCTAACAGTAAGCTAATAGAACAGCCTAACGCTTTCCCTGACCAGCAGCAGCTCTCTCCCTAGCGGCATCCAGACACAGAATGATCCGAGCAGCGCGGGCAGCGGCTAGTCTATCCCAGGGTCACCTGATCTGGCCAGCCAACCACTGCTATCGACGTGTAAGGGTACCACGTCATGCTGGGTGGAGTGCAGAGTCTCCTGGCTTGTGATTGGCTCTGTTTCTGGCCGCCAAAAAGCAAAACGGTGGGAGCTGCCATTTTCTCGAGCGGGCGAAGTATTCGTCCGAGCAACGAGCAGTTTCGAGTATGCTAATGCTCGAACGAGCATCAAGCTCGGACGAGTATATTCGCTCATCTCTAGTTTCTTAGTATCATCCCTGATCACAAAGTAGATCCTTACAATTTTGTCACATTTTTCTACAGAGCCTTTATGTCAGCCTCAACTGAAGCGTAGACGACGTGCCTCAGCCATACTGATTCAAGAAAGGGACAAAAAAGGTAAAGTTTGGACAATAAGTGGTCACCTGCTCAAATTCCCTGCTTGTGTATGTATTGGAGAAGTTACTATGTTCACCATGATCTTCCTTCTCCCTCCAGCATCACAATACTCAGGTCTGGAGAAGACATGCTGTAAGGACGGTATGCTTAAAAACCCCATGGGTCATACCTGTGAACGTCGGACTCGCCATATTCAGGATGGACAAAAATGTATCAACGCTTTCCTGGACTGCTGCAAACACATCCAAAAGCAAATAGAACTTGAGAAAAGTCTTCATGAAGATGATGACGATGCAAGAGGTAAGGATATTATACTCATTAAAGGTGGTAAAGATCCGACCCATAAAAAAACACAGAAAAATTAAATTATCTTGCCGATAGTGGCAAGAGGGCAGGCTGCAGGTTCATTTTCAGCCGACTTCAGGATCTTAAAATGATCATAAAATGACAGCAGCACATGTTATGTTATGTTATATATTCCACTATTTTTGCTTAATTTTGCCAATTGTGTTCCTCTATCCTACTCCGTATTAAGACTGGATCAGGATAGAAGGTTTGGAAGAAGGATAACTTTTATTTGAAGAAGTTGCCCATTTTGGACAATTCCTTCTTGTCTGAGTTTTTCCTTACCAAAAAATAGAGACACAGGGATCTTCTGTCCTGGTTTTTATCAGTAGTTTGACCTTGAAGCCACTACAGATGAGTACGTCTTTGGGTTTGACAAATTTGTCTGAATTTCGTAGCAAATTTTGGTTCAAGACCCAGACTTTTGGACTGCAATTTCAGCCAACCATGAACCCCATTGAAGTCAATAGAGACCAGGATTTTAACATCCAAAAATGACTGTAAAATGGGGCTAGTAATGGCTATAGGGCTTAAAAATGTGGAAATATCAGGACAGTTGCCTGGCTGTAATAAGCAAGGAAATAATAACATAAAAATTAAACAAATATACTAAATTAAATGATGTCACAGCGGTTGAAGTCACCCTGGGTGTTCAGACCGAGTTAGTCAAGAAGAAGCAATGGCAAAATCATAGTCCCTTTCACTGCGTTTAAAGGCTCTTTGGGCGTTCAGAACAGGTTATTCTGTGTGTGTTTAAAGAATCACAAACCACAAATCCTTTCTCTCTGTTAAAGGCGTTCTGTACGTTCAGATCCACTTGTTTTTATAGATTTTGTAAGTAGCTATGTAAAAATCAGATACTTTTCTTCTCACTGCGTTTAAAAACCTGATAATGCGAAGATTTAGAAGATTTAATATTGACGAATGTTGTCTGGCAATCCTGGCTAGGACCAAAATGTGAGTCAGAGCTCCTCCTGCCACCACTAAATTAACCCGGTGGTCAGTTAAGAAGCTGTGTAAGCAGGCTTACGGGTCAACATTTCACTTGTGAGGTGCAACATGGGACAAATAGAATTGCATAGTGCACATTTGGTCTTGTACACAACCAGTTGGTGCAGGATGGGGACCACCTGCTGGGGAAAGTAGAGGAGGCTTGAATATTCTTACTGTGGGACAGCCACCATCCATTCTTTAAAGCTGTCCATCTTCACCAGAGTGAATGGGAGCATTTTAAATACCAGCAATTTGGGAATGTTCCTATTCAGTACCAGAGCTCCTGCGCACACAGGGGCAAACTATTGCTTTCTCTCCATGACTTGGGGAAACAAGAACTGAAAGGATGGTGTGGACAGATGTGGTGGTGATGGTGATTGCATCTCATCAGGTTCCTAGTCATACATGATGTGCTCAGATTGTTTAGGCTTTCGCTGTGCTTTATGGACTGGTGGCACAGCATGCAAATGACACCTGTCTTCTGCATTCTTTGAAAAAAATGCCACACTGCAGACACCCTGTTCCATGGCCCTTGTTTCCTGGGTAGCTGGGTTCAGGCAGCAACAGTTGACGACGTAGCTATTGGCTGACTTTTGCATCTTGGCTTCTGTTCTGTTATCTGCCCTTGGATTCCTGGCCACAACATCTTTATCAAAATTATCAACAAGATGAGAAGAACGAAGTGGCACTCACCGGTGTTGAAATAAGTCTTCTTTATTCGATAAGAACGTACACATGGAGGCACGCAGTGCCGCAAAGCCGACGGGCCATTTTGCGCTGCTCGGTGCTTTCTCAGGGCAGTGACCTTTATCAAAAGTATCACTGTACTTTACCCATGTCGGATGTTGGATCTCATCATCACCCCTTGCTTCTTCTACCACTGAGCTCTCACTGTTGCCCTCCTACTCCATCTGCACTTCAATAATCCAATGGGAGTTGATGCACTGTCTGCCATGTAATTGATCAATGCCTCAACTTTATGTGGTCTATTGGGGCCCAAAAGGACATGCTGCATACCCCTGCACCTACTTGCACCAGAATAACTTAAAGCAGGAAGAGATGGAACATGTCCTCTTCCTGCAGCCCTTCTTCTATCACCAGAAGCAGCACCCAGGGCCGATTCTAGCTTTTTTGCTGCCTGAGGCGAAAACTGAAATGCTGCCCCCCCCCCTACCCCTGCAAAAAAAAAAGCCTAGCCCTGATCTCCTCCTGTATTCAACCCACTGAATTTAAATACGCAACTTTAAAAAAGCATCTAGAACCTGCTTAAAGTTAGCTGACAACATTATTATTAACATCCTAACAAAGCGCCACAGATCACGGACACCCTATGACTGACGCTGTCTCACACACTAGTATCATTCAGTTACATAGACATTAGTGACATCTGGTACCTTACAGGTGATGATCTGCTCCATGAGAAAGAGAACTTCATTACAATTTCTCCCCTCCATGACAATCACTGTTGAATTCATGGCCAGAAGTCTTCAGCTCCATGCAGCATCTCCGCACTGCACCCATAAAAATATAACAATCACTTACAATATGTCACCGGGATAACAACACTTTTTTCTCCTAAGTACTATATATCCCAAACTACACAATTTAATATACAGCCCCTAATAATTTAATAAATAGTGTCACCCTAATAAACCAATATATAAAACACCACCCTAATGAACTTATATACAGCCCCCTATTAAATTATATACAGAACCCCACAACAGCTCCCCCCGTACTTAAAATCTGCCCCCCTTGGATGGAAAGTTAGGCGCTATCCACTGGATAGGGCCTAACTTGCTGATCAATGGGGGGTCTCAGTGCTGAGACCCTGCAGATCGCGAAAACGAGGGGCCGCGCATGACCGTTCTGCTCTATTAAACTCTATGGAGCTGAAGGAGATCAGTGAGCGCTGTGCTCGGCAATTTCCGTCAGCACCAGAGATTAATGGAGCAGAACCGTCATACGCGTCCGTCTGCTTCATTAATGTGACGGAGCGACAGCACTGATCAGCAAGTTGGGGACTAACTGGTCTTTGTGGGAAAACCCCTTTAATTATATAGTATCCTATAACAGCCCTCCCCATAAATGCTCCTTTTGTTTAAGATCTGAATCCCATATACAATATCCCAATATCCCAGTAAAGCTAAATACAGCAACCTATCAACCCACCCCTATTTACATTAATATTCATCCCCCCCATAAAAAGTCCCCTCCACCCCAGTTTAGTTATACACAGTACTCATTTTACCATAGGGAATCCTCCCTCCCCCAGGTTTTATTTCCCTCTCCTTTTTTATTATATTTATTATATGCAGTCCCCCACAAATGTTTTTTTTCTATATAAAATGGGGCCAGTTAAAAAATAATAAAGCTTCTACTTACCTCGTCCCACGCTGAGGTCCCTCCTCTTCTCTGAACTGTTCCCGGGCAGCTCTGCAGCTCTATGGCACCGGAGGACGCAGACGGCGTCTGATGACGTCACGTCGTCTGCATCCTCCAATACCACAGAGCAGCGCAGACAAACAGGTCTGCGCTGCTGCCCTGTACCGCGCTCTCGCGGTCGAGATATGTTTGCATTACAGACTGCCAGCGGCAGTCCGTACTGCTAGTGGGTGATTCGGACGAGCGCCCGAAACACCCACAGCTGTTTTCGCCGCTTCTTTCAGGACTCCGCATCTGCCGCCTGAGGCGGAATTTTCATCCCGCCTCATGGCAGATGCGGCCCTGGCAGCACCACTGCCATGACCATGTCCTTAATTACTGCATTCTTCATTTTAAAAGACCTGCAGTACCAATCTATATGATTGTGCAATATTAATGGATAAAGGAACTTTTATAATCCACATATCAGTGCGCAATATTAGTGTACAACAGCACTTTTATGATACACGTATAAGTGTGCAATATTACCAGACAACAATGCTTTTATTATTATGTATAAAATTTATTATTATGTACAAATGAGTGCGTAATATTAATTTTACAGTTCATTTCCACTCATCCATGGCCATTTAAGTCTTTGTAAGAACCAAAAATAGTTAGATGTATTTGCTCAGCTAGGTTCAGTGCTTCCATTCAATGACGTGTGGTCAACTGCTCATTTGTCCAGACATCAGGAAAAGGGTCCTGGACTAAAGGCCCTGGAGTTGGGATCAACTTCTATCATGTATTCATGACATCCTGTCATTTTCTTCATTACATAAGCCCTTAAACAAGAGTTCCCTTTATTGAGATACATTGTATATAGCAGTTTATAATGAAATCCATAATTTTCTCCAATTTCAAGACCCATCGCTGCTCATATTTAATGAAATTGTTGAAATGTTTTTTTGTCCACCAGCTGATACGGACAGTGATTACATTGATGATGCTGATGTTACATCCAGGTCACAATTTCCAGAAAGCTGGCTCTGGAAAACAGAGATCATGAATGAAATCCCAGATGAAAATGGGTGAGTAAAGCCTATAGTAGGTCAAATCACTAAAGGGGTTTTAGAAATTATGATATTGAACACCTCTACTTATGAAAGGTCATCATCTGTATTAAAATGTATAGTGGTTCGGTCTTCAAAGCTGAATTTCTTATGGATGACACCATATCCATAAGTTACCTGGCCTGGTTTAGTTTACACCCTACCAAAATCCAAGGTTAAGCTGCAGTACCAAGCACAGCCACTGTACAAGGCAAGACTTTGGGGGTCATTTACTAAGGGCCCGATTTGCGTTTTCCCGATGTGTTACCCGAATATTTCCGATTTGTGCCGATTGTACCTGAATTGCCCCAGGATTTTGGCGCACGCGATCGGATTGTGGCGCATCGGCGCCGGCATGCGCGCGGCGGAAATCGGGGGGCGTGGCCGAACAAAAAACCCGACGTATTCGGAAAAACCGCCACATTTAAAAACCGAAAAAGTGTCGCTTAGGAAGCGCTTACCTTCACCTGGTCCAGCTCGGTGCATTCCGGCGCCTTCAGATGATTTTCAGCGCAGCAGCGCCACCTGGTGGACGGCGGAGGAACTGCCTTCATAAATCCCGGCCGGACCCGAATCCTGTGCAGAGAATGCGCCGCTGGATCGCGAATGGGCCGGGTAAGTAAATCTGCCCCAATGAGTTTCTCAAAACACTTCTGTCGCAGCTGATCCGCGAGGGTGCCCTGTGGCAGATTCACAAGAATGGGGCTCATTTACTAAGGGCCTGAATTGCGCACTTTCGTCGGTTTTCCCGATGATTTCCGATTTGCATCGAATTGCCCCGGGATTTTGGCGCACGCGATCGGATTGTGGTGCATCGGCCCCGGCTTTCACACGACAGAAATCGTGGGGGCGTGGCCGTTGGACAACTCGACGTATTCGGAAAACCGCAGGATTTAAAAAACATTTTGTGTTGCAAGATCAAGCACTCACATGCACCAGGAAGAAGAAGGTGAACCCTGGCGGATCTCGGTGCAGCAGCGACACCTGGTGGATATCGGGCGCTCGACCTTAGTGAATCCGGGCAGACCCGAATCCTCGACTGAAAACGCGCTGCGGGATCGCGACTGCACCGGGTAAGTAAATGAGCCCCATTGTTCCAAAGGAAAGGTCATAAATAATTTTTCACATTAATTGTAAAATAGATGAGCAGGACCTGCATCCCTCTGAAAATAATCCATTACATGTGTTTCTTTAAGACACACATATAATTGATGACGAAAGCAGTGCAGGGATAAATACATCAGCCTGTGACTTCTCCGCAAGACAGGCTAATTTATTTTTGGGGTGGTGCCATACTACATATGACTACATGTGATGTTTCATGGAAGGGGGCACAATTTCATCTCAGACAGCAGGTAAAGTTAGGTAACCCCCCCCCCTCCCTTCCCTGTAGATGAGTCCCTGTATCTCTTATTGTGGTTTAGTTTAATTTCGAGTAACTTCTGTAGAAATCTGTTGCCAGACACAATCCATGGACACGAGTGCTGCTGTTTTTGGAGTAAATCTCAATTATTTATGTATCAATATGAATCCTCACTGCACAAAGGGTCAAGGTTTTCACACTATGGTTTTCTTTTGACTTTTTAACAGTGTTTCAAGCAAAACTCTTGATGTTTTTCTAAAAGATTCAATCACCACCTGGGAAGTTCTGGCAGTAAGTCTGTCTGAAAAAAGAGGTAAGTTACTTATTTTATTCTCATCCTAAGGCCATACTAAGTCCATACATACAGATGTGCTGGACAGGGAGCGGTAACACAAAAGGATGTATTAGTAATTGGATTTTTTTGTTACTCATAGATAAGGGGTGATAGATTATAGATAATTTACATCACTATAGTGTTTCCAAAATTAATCCACAAATTCCCAATGTTTTGTGTGTACAGATCCGATATAATCCTATATGTAATACTGAAAAATAACCTATAGACCATATATATTGTCCTGCAGTCATGCATCGCTCTCTCCACCACTCTCTTTATATCCAACACAATAGCTTGTATTGTTGTATTATTCCACCAATGGGGTTTTGTAGGGGAATCATTTTAATAGATGTGTCTGGCTCCCTGCGTCATGTGAAAAATATCGCGTGTCCATACACGGTTTTTCTAGATCTCTTAAGGCTTCCCCTCATACAAGGGGGGTCATTTATTAAGGGCCCGATTCGCGTTTTCCCGACGTGTTACCCGAATATTTCCGTTTTGCGCCGCTTGTACTTAAATTGCCCCGGGATTTTGGCGCACGCGATCGGATTGTGGCGCATCGGCGCTGGCATGCGCGCGACGGAAATCGGGGGGCGTGGCCGAACGAAAACCCGACGTATTCGGAAAAACCGCCGCATTTAAAAACCGAAAATGTGTCGCATAAGGACCGCTTACCTTCACCTGGTCCAGCTCGGTGCATTCCGGCGCGATGAGTTTACTTTCAGCGCAGCAGCGCCACCTGGTGGACGGCGGAAGAACTACCTTATTAAATCCCGGCCGGACCCGAATCCAGAGCGGAGAAGCCGCCGCTGGAACGCGAATGGACCGGGTAAGTAAATTTGCCCCAAGATCTCTAAATTATGTAATGTTTTCCAATGCATATTTTTTGGGCCAGATGGGATTTTATCTAAGAGATGCTCTAGAGCTTTCATAGAGTTACACTGTTACACAAGCTCATTAGCTTATTAAAATGTATAGTCACATTTGCTATAGTCTAAGATTATCTAAAAAAAATACAAGTAGTGATTTGAAGTTGAAGAAGTGCTATTTTATTTACAGGTATTTACAAAAAAGGGGGGTGTAAGAGTAGGGGTATTGTTAGACGTATTCGGTTCCTCGGCACTGATGAGTGGTCTATGGATAGAAAGAGATAAATGAGCGCATGAGGATTTACCCAGGGTGTCTTCTTGTATGTAATTGATATGCATGTAGAGGACTCACCTCAGAGGGTTTGTTTATACGTCTCAAAAATCACAGGTAGGTCATCTATGTTGTTCCTTGGGGAGGTATCAGGAATGGTTCACCCCAGTGTGAGTGACTGTCTGGAGAGTCAATATAAGGTAGATAGGAAATGCATGAGGAGTACATAGAGTGTAAGGTACAGGGAGGAGTGATAAATGTCCGTATGGGCTTGGGTCTTACCGACTTGTTAGTCTTAAGAAGTCCCTAGGGTAGCCCTAATTTAGGACACAGTTCTATCACACCCTGATAGCCTAGAACCATGGTCCTATTAAACCACAGTCCCGACCGGAACCTGACCCTGCAATATCTGGCCCTATTACAGACCTATTCAGCAGGTATAGTCAGGTAACGAGTATTACTTGCGTCAAAAAGAGTCACAGGTAAGATAATAAGTACTGGGTCATGAGATTATGTCACAGTTGAGAACTGAACCCCATTTCCCGACAAGGCTTGTTTCGCCCTATTGGGCTCATCAGGGGACTGCAGGGTTCCTCAAGAAATGTCCAGTCAGAAGACAGGAAGTAGTGCTATGTTAGCCCTATTAATTTATATAATAGTTTGTGCAGATATAAGGGATCCGATAGTAGTTGTCTTACCTTATCCCTGTGGAGGGCAATGCAAAGTTGAGTGTGGCAGCCAGGCAAGCGGGGATGGCTGAGGAAGTGTGTAGAACTCCCGGTGTCAGCCTTGTGAACCAGTGGGTTCTGATGGCCACTGGGGCTTTTTGGTTACCCTCTTTTACACACCTCAAGGAGCCCTCCTCTCTTATTGTATTTTGTTGCATATATTCTAAGATTACTCTACATTTAAACAATTTGGGACTGCCCATATGACAATGTCATGGGTTTGGAAGCTTCTGATTTGGCAACAAATCAGTTTATTAGAGACAAACATGTGGTTGCCTTTGAAGGCACACCTAAAAACACTTCATCTTTGTGTAAGATCAAGGAAAAGTCACAAGAAATCAGCCAGGATACGAGTAAAAGAATTGTAGACTTGCACAAATCTGGTTAATCCTTTGGTGCAATTTCCACAAACAAGACGGGAATGTCCATTATACCGCTCAGGAAGGAGTTGGGCTCTGTCTCCCAGTGATTAATGTGATTTGGTCTGAAATGTGCATAGACCTAAGAACAAAAGCAAAAGACCTTCTTAAAATACTGACTGAAGCTGGTAGACATGGGCTGAAAGACTCTGCCAGGAAGAAGTCATTACTAATGATGGGTCAGTGTTATCTATATTGAGGTCATTGTACAGGGAGGGGGAGGAGATAAGCTGTGACATCATCTATTGTCAGCAGTGATGTAATGATGGGTCAGTGTTATCTATATAGAGGTCATTGTACAGGGAGGGGGAGGTGATAAGCTGTGACATCATCTATTGTCAGTAGTGATGTAATGATGGGTCAGTGTTATCTATATAGAGGTCATTGTACAGGGAGGGGGAGGAGATAAGCTGTGACATCATCTATTGTCAGTAGTGATGTAATGATGGGTCAGTGTTATCTATATAGAGGTCATTGTACAGGGAGGGGGAGGAGATAAGCTGTGACATCATCTATTGTCAGTAGTGATGTAATGATGGGTCAGTGTTATCTATATAGAGGTCATTGTACAGGGAGGGGGAGGAGATAAGCTGTGACATCATCTATTGTCAGTAGTGATGTAATGATGGGTCAGTGTTATCTATATAGAGGTCATTGTACAGGGAGGGGGAGGAGATAAGCTGTGACATCATCTATTGTCAGTAGTGATGTACTGACTCCAAAAAAAGAAAAGTAAGGACAGCTCTAAAATGGATGTAACTCAGGATCAGTAATGGATGGATAATGTCATATATGAACACATTTTCTCAGCATTTTAGATCGGATCTGACATTCTATCCTGATTTCTTCTGACAGGTATCTGTGTGTCTAAACCTCATAATATTCAGGTGATGACGAACTTCTTCATTGATCTGAGGCTTCCTTATTCTGTGGTGAGAAATGAGCAAGTAGAGATCCGGGCCATTCTTTACAACTACGGCAACAGTGAACTTAAGGCAAGTTATCCAGAAAAAGTCACAATAAATGTGTTATCCATAAAGGAGAGGTCGGGTATTATTCAGTTGTAGTTTATTATGTTATAGTCAGCTCATGTACAGAATAGTCTTTTCCATAATTTCTGTCTATATGTGATGACTCCCGTGGTGACATCACATCGGCAGATAAATACAACCCCTCCATTTTGGCTGTCATTGGCTCTTGATAATTATCTAAAACATCCTATTCCTAGAAAACTCCTTTTAGGACTTTCAGTTCTTACACATCCTTAAATCGTCAGCCTTTTGTCTTTGGTTCAGGTTCGTGTAAACTTAACTGACAATGAAAATTTGTGCAGCCTCTCCACGGCCAAGAAGAGGTTTCGCCAACAAGTAGTCATCAAATCTGAATCTTCGGTGGCCGTACCCTTTGTTATTATGCCTTTAGAAGTGGGAGAACATGAAATTGAGGTGAAGGCAGTTGGGCAATATGTAGCTGATGGTGTGAAGAAAAGGTTAAAGGTTGTGGTAAGTTACAAAGAAAGATATCACTCGGGGATTATATTCAAATTATTGGAACAATTTTAGTGCGCATGGTGTGAGGTGCTTCCTTGCTCGAGCTCCTTAGGTGTATACTGTGTTTTTGTGTTCCTCTTGTGACCCGTGGCCTCCTTATTCAACTTCTACGACTGCAACTGCTCTTCCTACCCTAACCGGTTGACTTCCTGGTCTTGGACTTGCACCACCTTTGCCCCACGACCTCAGTATGCTTCTGACTACATCTTCCGTTGTGCTACCCACCATCTGGTGCTATGGTGGGTCCACTGCCTCTTGTCTATAACCTGTCATGTCTCCATGTCTTCATGAGACTCCTTGTGATGAGCTTTGTTAAAGAAGCATTGGCGGAGGAATAGTGAGCTTTTATGTGCCCAGATAATTCATGGTAAAGACATCACATGTTTGTTCTCATCTAACAGATTTGACTAGGGATAAGAGGTTGGGTTCTGTACAGAACATTGCTGGTCCAGGTCTTTGAACCTAAACTGTATCCAAAAATCTGGATTCAGCTCACCCTGCCAGTAACACCTATGAATGGTGTTGGCACCGATTGCGGGTCTCAACCCTTTAAATTCTGCCTACAAAACCGCTAGCTTTGCTGGTAGGATTTAATGGGCTGACACTGACACCCATGATTGGTGGCAGCACTGATCCAGGATGTTCGGGTTTGCTTCCGGATCAAGTACCCAAAACAAACTTTTCCAGATTAGACCAAACCCCAACCCCATTAGGTCCACTCATCCCTAGATATGACCCAACATCATTCAGTTTTGCATACATTTTTTGTTTCTTTCTGCAGCCAGAAGGAAGACGCCTGGAACTAGCTCTGAAATCTGTTGTTTTGGATCCACAGTTAAAAGGTTTGTGCATTTTTGTTTTTTGGACTTCCTTTAAAAATTCGTTTAGATGCAAACATTGGAGAAAAATTGGACAGTTTAAAGTTTCACTAAACAGTCTTAATCTTCCCAAGTTTTATCGCAGTGTCTGATTCTAAATTACACGTTACACATTTCACACTTTCAATGACTTGGTTTATGCCAGAAAAAAATTGGCGCATTTGATTGATAAATTACCAATAGTCTGTACTTGTTACAATTTCTAACACAGGAGGAGTCCAAGAAGAACGGGTAACAGCTGTAGATACCAAAAATGTTGTCCCCAATACAAAGGTTTCCACCATAGTTACCATTCAAGGTGAGTTCTGATGAAACAACCTACCTCTTATATACACAGTGCATGTATACTACTTAGAGATTGGATAATAGTCTTTATAAATAATCAGGATGTTCCTTGCCTCAGCTCATAACTTCTTCTTCTCCCTAATACCCAGGAAGTCCAGTAAGTGAAATGGTAGAGAAGACGCTTGATGGCAAATTCATGACTGATTTGTTTCAAGCCCCTTATGGATGTGCAGAGCAGAACATGGTTAGAGTGACGGCCCCCCTGATAGCCGTACATTTCCTGGATTCCAGTCAACAGTGGGAAAGAGTAGGAGTAGACCGTAGGGATCAGGGCATTGAGTACATCAAAAAAGGTAAAATACTCTACAATATATATATTTTGGTTTCTAGAAAGTTACCATTATGCTGTAATTTGTCATGTATTTTGTACTGGAAATTGCTATTTAACACTTTATGAACCAGGACAATTTTTTTTGGTGTTCCTGCGACCTACATCCTTGGTCACGGGAACACCCAAGCCTCGCACCAGTCCCCAGATCCCCTGCGACTCCCAATGCCCCCCGTACTTTCTTACATCTCCACGCTTCTGCTCCGGATCCAGCAGGCCAGCGTGTGTGTCCCCGCCACCTAGGGCGCGTGTGCTGTCGCTCCATTATTTAAAGGGCCAGCGTACTTCTAACTGGTGCTTGCCATTTCCAGGAATTTTATAAAAGCCAGCCACTTCCTCGCTGGATTTTTGTGCTTCTTGCCTCAGAGAAAGCTTGTTTCCTTGCCTTGTGCCTGTCTGCTGATTTCCTGTTGTGACCCCGGTTCCCTTTCCGACTTTGACTCCGTGCTGTCTGCCTTGACCTCCTGCTTTGTTCCTGATGTTGATCCCGTGCTGCCTGTCTCAACCTCTTGCCTGTCCCTGACCACAATTCTGCCTCACGACTTTGTACCACGCCTTGGCCACCACCGCGGGGAAAGTCGCGCCTGTGGAGGGACCTGGTGGCACCCTGCCACAGCAAGTCCATCCCACTTTGCAGCGGGCTCTGGTGAAGACCAGGTGCCACTTAGACTCCACTCCCGGGTGCAGGCTTACATTATCACTCGCGGTGGTACAGAGGATCCACTACCTCAGGTCCTATTGAAGTCCATTAAAAACATACATAGAGTAACAGCACATGATAGGAAGACCAAGAAAATAAAGAACTATGAATTTCAACTCATAATGTAATCATGATGAGGTCATGAGGCGAACTACGTAGTTCTTCCTTTTCCTGGTGCTCCTATCGTGTACTGTTACTCTATGAATTTTTTAAATGGACCTCAGTAAAAGAAGTTTTATCATCGATTCATCTTGCGCTGGACTTCTTCCCTATTTTTAATTACAAATATAGATAAATTACACAGAGTAACAGACGACCGTGAGGGTCGCCTGTCAAGCTATCTACCTAGGTTCTTTGGTGTTTGCTATTTTCTCTTAATTATTACTAAATTATTGTATTTATTATTTTATATATTTTTGTTGGCAGGTATAGAAAATCAGTTGACATACTCCAAACAAGGCGGCACATACAGCCCCTGGAACAACCAGAATAACCCCAGCACATGGTATGGAAAGAAGTTTACCATTGGTTCTACCTCCAACCATTATTATTTTGCTATAATGTACAATATGAAAATAGTTTTACCTAAAAATTTACTGGAGTATGAGTTAGTCCCCTATTCAATTCTGAGATGGAAGCTCTTACGAATTGTAGAAGTAAAGTCAAAATTGTTCTAAATGTTCCAATTGCAAACAAATAAGCATCAATAGAAATAGTTGTGGAACATCACCCTTACTGTAAACTAACAAGCAGAGAATAAACTTGAAGAGTCAAATCTTTATTAAGTCACATTAAAAACCGATCAATGTGAAATTGTAAAAACTGAGGGTATCTGTTTAGTGCATCAGTACCCTGCAGAAATAAACATATTGGGGCAGATTTATCAAGTGTCTGAAAGTCAGAATATTTCTAGTTGCCCATGGCAACCAATCACAGCTCCCCTTTAAAGTATTCATAAGCACTGCTAAAATGAAAGCTGAGCTGTGATTGGTTGTCATGGGCAACTAGAAATATTCTGACTTTCAGACAGCTTGATAAATCTGCCCCATTATATACAACAGCCGCAGCCGGATATTGGTGACAATCTGCTGTAGTGTCTTACCGTGATTCAGACGTACTGTAATTGTAGCTTAACGGGAGTGGGGTGAACCTGGGAAAATTCCTATTCCTGCAGGCTCCCCTTTAACTCATGCCCTTACAAGGGCAGTACCAAAACTGTTGCTGTAAACAAATACTTCCCCGTTCAAAATCAATATAATTATCTGTAAATACAGTGAAAGTAGAGGAAAGTTGAAAATGAACAATATACAAGTAGAATACAGGCTCATCTTAGCAACCTTTAGTAACAGTGTTACTAAGGGAAAACTCTAAAACCCATAAACAGAATGGGGGTCATTTACTAAGGGCCCGATTCACGTATTCCCGACGTGTTACCCAAATATTTCCGATTTGCGCCGATTTTCCCTGTATTGCCCCGGGTTTTTGGCGCACGCGATTGGATTGTGGCGCATCAGCGCCGGCATGCACGTGACGGAAATCGGGGGGCGTGGCCCACGAAAACCCAACGTATTTGGAAAAACCGCTGCATTTAAAAAAAAAAAAAGTGACGCTCGGCAAACGCTTATCTTCACTCATCCCGGCTCGGTGTACTCCAGTGCGTTCCAATGCTCTTCAGTGCAGCAGCGACATCTGGTGGACATCGGAGGATGTCTTAGTGAAACGTCGGAAGACCCGAATCCACTGCAGAGAACGCGCAGCTGGATCGCGAATGGGCCGGGTAAGTAAATCTGCCCCAATGTGTTGTTGAATATTTGCTTGGAGGCTCCATCCTTGCTTGTTGTAATCTATTTTTTGCTTGTGAATTCTCTGGCTCCCTCCGTACTTATCAGACTTCTATCTTTTCAGGCTCACTGCGTATGTGGTCAAAGTATTTTCCCTGGCTTCAAGTCTGGTCCATGTTTATAAAAGTAATATATGCGATTCAGTCAAGTGGCTGATTTTAAACAGGCAAAATCCAGACGGAGAATTCAGAGAGGATTCATATGTCTACCAGCAGGAATTATTGGTATGTATGCGACTCTCATTAATGAACTGCACTGTATCTGTTATGTGTGTTCTGCCAGAATTGACCCTTATAGAATATGTGTGAAATGTCTTGTACAAAATTGAATGCAATTTAATATGTGTAAACTCAAGTACAAGTAAGTAAACAACAAAATAATAGAAAGACGTTTTGTGATAGAAAATCACTGAATGATTCGCTATGTGTGTGGCCACTAGTGGTTGTTTTGTGCATTGCAGTCTAACCAGGGTTTAAAGGAAATCATCCGATTAAAAAAACAAAAAAAGGCTAGAAATACTCACCTCCGCTCCTCTTCATCTAGATCTAGGCGCTTGTCTTCCCTAAGCTTGACACTCCGGAATCGCCTAGAAAAGAAACCTATAATTAGCAGCACGGAGTGTATTTCTGATGTTAGACTCACTTCTGTCTGTAGCCGAGGAGCGATTGTCAATGTTCTTTGAAATTACGGCTATGGGTCACCTGGTTAGGTACAAGATGGGTTATTTAGTTTTGTTCTGAAGTTGAATTTGTATGTAAGTCTGAACAAGTACTTTATATTTTATAAGTGTAACTCCAGATAAATTATTTTTGTTCCTTGTGACAATTGGATTTTGGGTTGCCAAGGGAACAAGAATGAACAATAAAACTTCATTGCAGACACCATACAGTTGACCATTGCAGCCTAGGGATAAAGTTTAGTAAATTACTCGTATCCAGGAACCATCACCAGAGGTCACAGTGGGTAGGGGGGTCTGTTTTACAGACAAGTAAGGGGTGTCAGGTGTTCTTAAGGAGGGGCTGTCTGTATATTTAGTAACTCTATCCCAATTTTGTTTACATAGGGCGGTGTAAAAAAAGGTTCTGCAGAGCTGGATTCCAGTCTCACCGCCTTTGTCCTGGTCGCCCTCCTAGAAAGTGAAGATCACTGTGAAGATGAACTTGAAGTAAGTTTTCCTGTTCAATGTAACACAAGTCGCCTCTTCTTCTCTTTAGTATCTACTTTTATGATGGTTACCGTGATACAAACAACTAAAAGATCTAATGGGATCTAATTTTACTTTTTGTAGTTATACAACTTAAAAAGTGGTCTTAAGACGACCCTTTTATAAAGGAAGATGCCGGACAGTGTTTAACTACACAGAGAATTTTTAATTTTTAATCAAATATAATCCTTCTTGAGTATTAACCCAAGAATTGTTCAAATATCATTGAAAAGATCTGATTATGTATTAATAGTAGTAATAGCAGTTATTATAGTACAATTTGGAAAAGGTGGACAAGGAAGGAGATGTCTGGATGTAGATTACTACGAGTAACATATGTGCACATTTCCCAGAATCACCTAGTGGAGTCTCAATAGCTATAAGTTTCCAAGCGCCTACAAGGCGGCCTTGACTGGTTAAGTCTCCATAAGGAGAGCTCTTACTTCCTGACTCTAGTCACTAGCCTTTCACACTAAACCAGTTCCCAACACTGTACTGATGAGATAACAAAACATCAAAACAGCACTGTCTACAGTATGGAATATGTTCTTTCTGGACAAGATATACCTGTTTGGCTTTAATCCGGAATGAAAGTCATGCTAGATGTTAAGGGGGCTGCCTTACAAGGTTTCCAGAACTCACATTGTTTTCCTTATCCTATCCTGCAAAACAAAACATTGTTTTAGTTATACAAAAAGCATATTTGCATATTTCCCAGATTCCCGCAGTGGAGCATCAAGGGATAGAAGTCTCCACATTCCTGCAAGGTGTCCTTAATTGGCAAAGGGCAACATTTACTTCCTAACCCTAGTGGTAATGAGATCAGTACAACATAGATGTCTGGCTGGCTAATGGTTGTAGAAGTAGTAATAGTCACTGTCGTACAGCATGGAACATGGTGGACAAGTAGTAGTAATCACAGTAATGCAATAATATTGGACATGATGGGCAAGGCAGGAGATGTGTAATAATAGTAGTAGTAGTAGTAGTAATAGCAATGACAGTAATGCAATAATATTGGACATGATGGGCAAGGCAGGAGATGTTTGGCTGTGTAATAGTAGTAGTAGTATTAGTAGAAGTGGTGGTAGAAGTACTAATAGCAATCACAGTAATACAATAATATTGGACATAATGGCTAAGGCAGGAGATGTTTGGCCATATAATAGTAGTAGTAGTAGTAGTAGTAGTAATAGCAATGACAGTAATACAATAATATTGGGCATGATAGACAAGGCAGGAGATGTTTGGCTGTGTAATAGTAGTAGTAATAGTATTAGTAGTAGTAGTAATAGCAATCACAGTAGTGCAATAACATTGGACATGATAGCTATTCCAGGAGATGTCTTGCTGTGGAGTAGTAGCAGTTACAGTAGTACAATATGGAGCAGGCTGGTCACAGCAGGATGTGTCTGGCTGTGTAGTAGTAGTAGTATTGGTAGTAGTAACAGCATTTAAAGTACTACAATATGGAACATTATGGGCAAGGCAGGAGATGTCTGACTATGATGTAGGAGTAGTAGTACTAGGTAGTACTGGTAGCTGCAGTCACAGGGGTACAATAGGGAACAAGGCCGACAAGGCAGTGATGGGAGAAGCAATAGCAGACAGCTAGACATAGCAGAAATAGTGCAACAGTCCTTCACCCTATATAGTAATAGCCCTTATAGGGGAAGCCCACCTGGACACCATCCAAGGTCTTTGAACCCTGCCCTATATCCTCACAGAGTATTGGCCAATTTGACAGAATTAAAAAAAAATCAGATTTTCCAAATCACTAATTTCTTGAAAATTTTAATATTTCATATTACTTCATGTAATATGATGTTATATTTCATATAATTAATCTGCTTCCCTCTTATTCTGACAATTCCCACAGTGTTGCTATTAAACCTTTGATTTAAGAAAAACTGTAATTAAACTGAGTAGCCCATCCGGTATCGAAGCTCATCAGCTTAGAAGTGTTAGGAAAATCCAATGCTTTACTTTAGTAAATGAGATACTTCCTCCCCTCCCCCTCTGTGCTGAAGCCAAAAGGACATAGAGGCAACCTCATCAAGATGCCCAATTTTAAGTGATAGAAGTAATTACTTAAATATATTCCATCTAATGATGTCTAGAATTGAACAATCCCGATACCCCCCCCCCCTGCTGCTTGTCCATTGACAATGGAATCTATTTTGTTTCCAGTTCTCTTCCATTTTGTACAAATTAGTTTTTTACGTCTGTGATGCTTCCATTGTTCTATTTATTATCAAGTCCGCAAAAAAAAATAAAAAATGAAGGTTTCAAAGTTAGAAAGTTTTAAGGTTAGAAAGTTTAGATCAGCTACACTTACTTATACAGACAGTCCCCGGGTTACATACAAGATCGGTTCTGTAGGTTTGGTCTTAAGTTGAATTTGTATGTAAGTCGGAACTGTAGCCACAGACAAAAATTTTTTTGGTCTCTGTGACAATTGGATTTTAAAAATGTTGGGTTGTCATCAGAACGAGGAGTAACAATAAATCTTCATTGCAGACACCTGTGATAACTGTTATAGCTGTTTATTGTATCCTAAAGATAAAGTACAGTAATTACCAACATCCAGAGGTCCATTTGTAACTAGGGGTCGTCTGTAAGTTGGGTGTTCTTAAGTAGGGGACCTCCTGTAGTAGCTTGAAAAAGAAGCAATGTTTAGCCTGAAAACATGTAGCTAAGGAATAACCATCAAATGTTTTATCATTTTTAAGAAAAGTATGAGAACTCATTCTTAACAAAAACCATATTATCAGCAAGTTCAATTTAAGAAGACGCCCAGGCAGCTCAGCACGAGGATCGCACGCACAGATCTCCACTTTTATGCCCTACAATTGGTTAGAAAACATAACACCTCGTTCCCCATTTCACCAGTAAAAAAATCAAAACAAAAGGATCTGTCATCAGTTTTGTCTTTTCTGGACCCGTTGACATCTATTATTGCCTTTCGGAATTTGCAAGGATGAAAAAAATTCAGACAGGTTTTAAAAAATTTTTCACGGACAACAGAAAAAAACTGAAATGTAAAAAAACACACACACAAAAGGATGATTTATTAAATGAAACCTACCATTTGATTTGATCCTTGAGAATGCTGCAGCTACACTGATGCAGGATCATATCTTGGTTATTCCCTGTGCCGAGTGGTTTTGCTGATAAAACAATTATAACATTCAGGACCTTGGGAAAGCTGGGACAGCGTGTCTGCCAAGATAAACACATTACACACGGGAGCTTGGATTTACAAAGCATGACTACTCAACCTGAGCTGGATCACTCATACACATCAGGTGGGGGATGGTGCAGCAATGATTATTCTGTCTGGCAGGGAGAAGAGTGATTGCATCATCACCTGTTACAAAGAAAAACTCTCCTGCTACAAGAAGCGCAGAAGCAAGCATTGAAGCAGCCATAGAAGAGGCAGAGCTTCATTATCATAATGTTATATCTGTTTTATCAGCAAAACCACTCAGCTCAGGGATTCACCAAGATATGATCCTGCATCACTGTAGCTATAGCAGTCTCAGGGTATATTTGCTTCATAATGCATCAAATCAAATGTTAGGTTTCCTTTAAGTTATCCATGAAAATCATGGGAATCAACAAGTGTGAAAGAGCCCTTCATACCTTGAGCGCAGAGATTGGGATTGGGAAACTGACGTCTGCTTGTAACATTGCATCAACTTTCTAAACACTGTTATAACAATGTTTAATGGGTGAGGGGCGGGGCCTTCTGCCCTACATTATAATACACAATGGTGGAAGATATGGGAAAAATTGTGCACTTACTGTTTACAATCTATAGAACCTATTTCTCATCATTCTCTCTGGATACAGAATCTTCCTATGAGCATCGAAGAAGCCTCAGACTATTTAGATGAGAAATATCTTTCCTTGGAGACGCCCTACTCCATAGCCCTCACCTCCTACGCGTTGGCTAAGGCCGGCAAACTGCACGACACCAAGAAACTCATGGGTGCAGCCACAGGTGGGAATCAAGAAAATAAGTATAGAGATTGAAATAGATCCAACTTATGTCTTTAACCCCTTTGTGACATTCAAATCATTTTAGGGCTTTAGGACCAAGCCGGATTTTTTAAATGTGTCATTCTAACATTATAACATAAGGGTCTGCACACAGCATTTCCGTCGGGTTTACCGACTATTTCCGATTTGTGCCGCATTTAACAGGGGTTTTGGATTTTGGCGCAATCTCGCCGACTTTCATGTGACACAAATGGGGGGGGCGTGGCCTTCGGACAACCCGAATGATTCGGACTGAGCGCGGGATTTAAAATTCAAATTGTGTTGCAAGACAAGCACTCACATACATCAGGAAGAAGAAGGTGAACTCCGGCGGACCTGAGCGACACATGCAGGATATCGGGCGCACGATCTTATTGAATCGCGCCAGACTTCATCCTTGTCGGACAAGGCACCTCGGGGATCGCGACAGGACTCGGTAAGTAAATGTGCCCCAACATATCCAGGGGATTTTGAGATTGGTTACTCATCACACATTGAACTTCAAAATTAATAGAAACATTTTAATGATATCTTTTGATAACTTTTGAAATTTGGCAAAAATTTCTAAAAAGTATTCATTTTTAAAGTTTTATTTTTTTTTCTTTTTAGGCCGATAGTCATAGCACCCAAATAACTTTTACAACTAACATTTCACAAATGTCTTCTTTACACTGGCTTGGGCTTTTATGCATCCTCTCTCTTTTCTAGGTTGTTAGAAGGTTCTGGGTGCAATTTTTCTTATTTTTCTCATGTTCATTGGGTCTCAATTTTTTTTCATGTTCACTGTCCAGGATCTGGGAAGATTTTATTCTACGGGATTTTATTCTATTGTACGGGTTGTTACAGACGTGGTGATACCCAATATATAGTGTTTTTGGTGATATTCACTTTTATGTTGTATTTGATTTTTATAAGGGATGGGGCATCAAGGGACTTTTATTCTTTTTTTAGCAATTTTTTAATTTAAACTTTTTTTTTTTTACTTTTTTTGGCTGTTTTATTACACTGTTTGATATATGTGCCTTTTGGTCTTTAATGAATGTAATATCTTTTAGAACAAAAGTAAAAAAAATTCTACAAAAGTTGTAATTAATTCCAAGCTAATTTATTTACCTGGTAAACGGAGGCCGTAGATATATGCCAAAATTTGGAACTTTTTGCAACAGTTTTTTTTATAACAACTTTCATATCTGGATTTAGGTGATAACTCAGGGAAACTAGACAATGATGAACTTCAACGGAAGACTGTTTTAGGTGCAAAAATGTTGCAAATGAGCACATGTGCCGTGAAAAGTCTTAAAAATTTATGAAAAAAGCAAACATAAAAATTTGCTAGGTTCCAAGTTGTACTTAAGTTGAATTTGTATGTAAATCAGAACCAGAATATATTTTATATTTGTAACTTCAACCAAAAAAAATGTTGTCCCTGTGACAATTGGATTTTCAAAATTTTGGGCTGTTAGGAGAACAAGGATTATCAGTAAAGCTTCATTACAGACACCCTACAGCACCCTACTGTAAATCATCTTGAGAGTTTTACCAGAGCTTACGATGGGCAGAGAGGTCCGTTTGTAACTAGGGGTTGTCTGTAAGTAAGGGACAACCTGTAGGCTACTAATTTTGCTATTAGACTTCATTTATTGTAGATGTGAGGGATATTAATATTATTATTCTTATAATTATTATTGCATTTATTGGGTTTTCTTTGTCTACATTTTTATTCCAGATAACAAACACTGGGGTGATCCAGGTTCCCGGATGTTATCTCTGGAGGCCACCTCTTACGCTCTTCTTACACTTTTGAAGATGAAAGACTTTGAAAAAGCTGGAGCCCTGGTGACATGGATCACTGAGCAGAGATACTACGGCGAAGTTTGGGGATCAACGCAGGTTTGTCATCCAATTCAATGGAAAATACTGTATGTTGACTTCAGTTTAGGTTTTTCAAAGCTATTGGCCAAAGGAGATTGACAATATTTTGTGGCTCCCGTTTCTTTCTACTAGAATACAGTGAAGTACGAGTGTTGAGACTGCTCTAGGGCCACTGTACCTGGAGCCTATCAGAGAAAGTGATATTGTGGACTTGTGAGTAGAGCCGAGCAGATCTATTCAGGTTCACCAAGTTAAGTTGACCCTCGAACAAAAGTTCTGTTCTAGTATCCGAACACCTGCTGTCTGTGCTGGCATCATTCGCACGTGTTAATCCTTTAAATGCGTCAAGTAAAGCCACTTGCCAGTGACATGTAACGTTATGGGTCCACTCAACTTTATTTAGCACCTTTAATTGTTGCTGGCACCAATTGTGGGTGATAACCATTTAAATACTATTAGCATTTACATTGTTGACACCCATGATCTGCGCAGGCACTGATTGCAAGAGTTACTGGTGGGGGTGAACTCCAACAACGAACACTAACTTCTGATTGAAGTTTGAGTAGAGGTTCTGAACGCGCAATGTTAGGCACGGAACCGAGCATTGTGGTTAGGGTCCACTCATCCCTACTTATGAATACATTTGAAAATCTGAAAACACATTGTAAGCTTGGTAATCCTCTGAAGATAGGCTACTCCTCCCGTTAAAGAGGTCTTTGTCTGAAAGAGACTCTACCCAAAAAGCCTTTCGATTTCTAAGATATCAGTGACACTTTCCGCATATGGTGCTAATTTTGTCCAGAGAAATATTGCTGGTACTAACAGCTCTGACATTGACGAGCCGGAGCGGGTTGGAAGATGTCATATTTGTACCAAATAAACAAGATATGACAGAACCTTGTGAAAATCTCCTGTATTAGAAATATTGCCGTTTTGAAAAATAATAACTTGTTTTATATTTTACCTATTTTTTGTCATTCTGTGTTTTTTTGGAAAAATATACCCATTTTAGAATAAAAAAAACTTCTACTGATAATGAGATCATTGTCCAACAGTATGTAATTTGGTTGGAGTATTGGCCACATCTATAACCCCTGTATTCTAGTCTACTATGATGCAGTTTGAAGCCCTTGCTCAGTATCACATAGACGTGCCGACATACAAAGACTTGGACATGGATGTCTCCTTCACTCTTCCTGGGAGATCCCAGTCTGTAACGCATCGTCTGGACCTGGGTAACGCCTTGCTGGCCCGATCAGAGGAGGTAAAGATCCAGGGATGTGATGGGTTCAGTAGCTATAAAATCCTCACTAAGGGTAGGGAAAAAATTCTCTACATTCTCATTACTTTATTTTACTTTTTTATTGCAGACATCTGTGGTTGGAGACTTTATAGTCACCGCAAAAGGAAAAGGTCAAGGCACATTAAAGGTAACATAAGAATGTTTTTCCCCATGTTTTAATATTGATGACCTATCTGTAGATTAGATTATCAAAATATGATTTGTGGGGCTTTAAAGGGATTTTCCTAAAATCCTGGGTACCCATGGTACTGCTCTGGCCAATCAGTGGCTACCTTGGACCGTAGGACGTGATTCTAGAATCAAAATGAAGAAAGTACTCTGGTCTAAGGAGGCTCCTTATTGACCAAATCAGGTCCCGTGATATGTGCCACTTATAGCCAAGCTGAAAAATGGAAGACTGGGTTGATGGTGGAACCAGGAACTGGAGCAGAATTTGTACAATTTTCTTTATATTTGACATCCCTGACCTTATATACAAAGAGTTTTCAAGGATTTCTAGTAAACCACTTTGAACTCAAATGAGGATATTTATCTTTATTTTTGTAGTTTTTTCTATCTTTTTTTGAGCCTTTTTCTGTTTTTTTTCACTGCAACGTTTGCTGTTGTTTCTCAAGGACACATTTGTCTGCACCTTGTCTCTTATGTAACTTTATTTTCACTTATGTATTACTTTTTTATACTTACTTTTGTGACATTTTAGGCACAAATGCCCATGGCAGGTGCAGAGGAAGGATTTTTTTGGACCCTGTTTTAATATGTAAATTACAATTAGTTGACATGCTTAAAGGCTGCATTCACATGTGGCATTTACTTAGCGATTTTAAACACTGCGTTTTTCATTTTACCATGCGTTTGGATGGTTAGAAAGAGTTTTTCTTCACTGCTAAAAGTGTAAGCATCAGTGAAAATGTTAACACAGGTGCTTACTCTTCCAACAATGAAGAAAAACACTTTATAATCAGCCAAACGCATGGTAAAATGAAAAATGCATGCGTTCCA
Source organism: Engystomops pustulosus (assembly GCF_040894005.1). Taxonomy (NCBI): domain Eukaryota; kingdom Metazoa; phylum Chordata; class Amphibia; order Anura; family Leptodactylidae; genus Engystomops; species Engystomops pustulosus. The sequence goes on from NC_092414.1 coordinate 208,971,849, forward strand.
GTGATGTTTTAGAAAACGCATCCCAAACGGCAAGTGTGACCAAGCCTTAATGTGTCGTCACCTCCCTTGGGTGTGACTAGGGTGCTTAATTCACCAATCCAATCCACAATTTCCAGTAGTGTCCACTCCTGTACATAACCCACCCTCCTCCAAGTTCATTCCAGACACTTCCATCAAAAAGGCACAATCACAAGAAAAAAGACTTGAGATGTAAAAAAAGACCTGCCAAAAGTCTCAATTAAACACAAAAAAAACCCTAAGATACATGTCCTCACTAAGTATAAGTATCCTCACCCATCAGCTGATCTGAGCTGAACTGTATCACTCTGCTAAAAACCAAGCTTCTTTTTAGTGATGATCTAACAATCACCAATTAAGTAGTTCTTGTGCTCCTCCATCCTATCTAAGTGAATGGGGTCGAGCTGCAATTTCCGCGCATGCGCAATAGTCTCAGCACTATAGCCGGCTACACGTTGCTGAGATTGCAGAATTACAGAGAGCCAGGTGACATCACCGGCACTGAGATGACGCACACTAGAGCAACTCAGGCTTATTTGCTTGATTTTAAAAGCTTTTTTAAAAAAAAACAAAAAAAAAACGAGGGCACAAGGACCAAAGAGTAAAGTAGATCCTTCCAGACGGGGCACACACCTGCATGTCATTGTGCTTGGTTTACAATCCTGGTGCTAGATTTCCTTTAACAAGCTTTTGTTCACTTTACCACCAGGTCTTATCTGTTTATTATGCCCTGGAAACAGAGAAGGAAAAGAAATGCACCAATTTTGACCTGTCTGTGACCATAAAGGACGAACCTTATGGTAAGATACTCGCCTCATCTGATTCTTGGTTATTTTGTGATCTTAAATTTATTATAGACATAATGATGTAAAGATGAAAAAAAGAAATGTATCAGTAAAAGCCCACATCTGTTTTGAGGACAATAGATGGTTTGGATACTTGCATATTGTTATGAGAAAGGCCAACCAGAACACAACACAAGAAAAGGCCAACCAGAACACAACACAAGACAAGAAAAGTCTTTTTTATCACAAAATCTATTAACCAGAGTAACAAAAATAGAAGAGTAAAACAAGACTTTGCACCTAGAAAGGGAAGCTTGAGTAGGATACATTATATTAAATTTTTTCTCTCCCTGAGGGCTCATGCACAAGAAAGTATTTACGTACCATGCTGTGGCTGCAAAAAAGATAGAGGGGGTCATTTACTAAGGACCCGATTCGCGTTTTCCGGACGTGTTACCCGAATATTTCCGATTTGAGCTGATTTTCCCTGTATTGCCCCAGGGTTTTGGCGCATGCGATCGGATTGTGGCGCATCGGCGCCGGCATGCATGCGACGGAAATCGGGGGGCGCGCTTACCTTCACCAGGTATAGGATGGTGCATTCCGGCGGACCTCGGGGAACTTCAGTGCAGCAGCGACATCTGGTGGACGTCGGAGGAACTGCCTTTGTGAATGGCCGGAAGACCCGAATCCACCGCAGAGAATGCGCCGCTGGATCGCGAATGGACCGGGAAAGTAAATCTGCCCCAGAGTGTGCTCTATCTTTCGCCTTAAGAACGGCTGTGCACTACTATTCTCTATAGAGAGGGGCGAGAAGAGCTTGCTTCTCCTCCTCTCCATCAGGCCCGACGTGTGCCCGCACGGCCATGGCTAGGTGGGTGCACGTACAAGTGCATGGGCCCTTAAGCCGACTTCCTGTTTAAATGTTGCAATAAAATTATTTTTTTTTTTACAATTTCTCAAACAGCAAAGAAACCTGATGGAGCCAAGTCCACTGTGTCCATGACTATTTGTACAAGGTATGTGCTATAATGTGTTATATTCTATATTATGAGAGGCTACATCTCACATACCGATAATTAGCAATGATACTTATTTATGTGAGACACAAAAAGTCATCGCTCCCCAATGTACAAGGATCTGCTTTTGGCTCTTGGTAAGGATTTGCAAGGAGTTTTCCCTTTTGGTTGAGGGGTCGGTAAATATGACCTGAGAATTTACAAACTAAAGACTGATCACATGTTACTACACAGAGTGTCTAGGAGTCGTACCGCACACCTATGAATACGCTTTCAGGTGCTCTGGATAGGGTCCCAATCCCCTTAGCAAGTATGGAATCCAGTCACACTGATTGGAGTATAAGTTTATTTTGCAAACAAAAACAGTGGTGTGACGTTTCGGTCAATCTCTGACCTTCATCGGACACTGCAATAAAGTAAATAACAGACATATGACTATGTGGATACAAATTATGTCAAAGAATTGAGATTTAGAAGACATGAATATATACATACCGTATATACTCGAGTATAAGCCGACCCGAGTATAAGCCGAAACCCCTAATTTTACCATCAAAAACTGGGAAAACCTATTGACTCAAGTATAAGCCGAGGGTGGGAAATGCATTGGTCACAGACCCCCCCAGTATGTATACAGCCTGCCAGCCCCCAGTAGCATAAATCTTGCTCCAGGTAGTATACAGCTTGCCCCCAGTAGTATACAGCCTGCCCCCAGTAGTATACAGCCTGCCCCCAGTAGTATACAGCCTGCCCCCAGTAGTATACAGCCAGTCCGAGTAATATACAGCACTGCCCCCAGTAGTATACAGCACTGCCCCCGTAGTATACAGCACTGCCCCCAGTAGTATACAGCACTGCCCCAGTAGTATACAGCACTGCCCCCAGTAGTATACAGCACTGCCCCCAGTAGTATACAGCCTGCCCCCAGTAGTATACAGCACTGCCCCCAGTAGTATACAGCACTGCCCCCAGTAGTATACAGCCTGCCCCCAGTAGTATACAGCACTGCCCCCAGTAGTATACAGCACTGCCCCCAGTACAGCTTGCCTACAGTAATATACAGCCAGCCCAGCATTAAAAGAAAATAATAAACTTATATACTCACCCTCCGGTGGCCCCGATGCGCAGCGCTGCTCCCCCGATGTCCGCGCGGGTCCTCTTCTGGCTTCGGCGCCCGTCTTCTTTCTTCTCTAACTTCGTGCTGGGCGCTGCCATTGTTCTCCCCCGGACGGCGCCTAGTATGACAGAAGACGGGCGCGGAAGCCAGAAGAGGACCCGCGCGGACATTGGGGGAGCAGCGCTGCACGTCGGGGCCACCGGAGGGTGAGTATATAAGTTTATTATTTTTTAAATATTTTTTATGACTGTATGACTCGTGTATAAGCCGAAGGGACGTTTTTCAGCACATTTTTGTGCTGAAAAACTCGGCTTATACACGAGTATATACGGTATATACAATTAGTACATTTTAACAGGTAAGTCCATCAACCAGAAAAAGCCTACTCCGGGCATTAAAATAGTATGTTATCTCTAAATATTCAGTTATCCACTGGGTATATGGGATCAGATGTAGAGATCATTGTTGCAAAAACAGTCCAGAGGTGACTAAGGACTAGCCAACCTGTATGCAGAGAGGCTGAGAGTGGAGTAGACCTGTATAAGAGAATGATATACCGTGCTTACCAGTCTGCAATGTGACAAGGCGTACATGGCCGCTGTGCAGGCGCTGGCGCTTAGGGAAATGGCGGAGAACCGCTCTGTGTAGGAGAAGCACTGGTCTGGTGAGTACTGGGGAGGTTTAAATAGGGAATGCGACTCATCTTAAAAACAACCAATCAGTGTGACTGGATTCCATACTTTACTATACAGAGTTGCTGGGTTACAAAAAGAAAGAAGAATGAAGTCTGTTGATCATCGTGAAAATGTCCTCTGTGTCAGACAACACAACTCAATAGAAGGGATATCAGTTAGTGGTCCTACCCATCACACAGCAGAATTTGTGGGTTACCTATTCATTCTAATCTTCAATTCCAGCACTAAACTCACTTTTCCCCTTGTTTTCCGATTTTCAAACTTCATAGTTAACTTCACAAAATCCACCGAGGTGATATCACTCGAAATGCGTCACTTTTACATGTGCATTTTGCCATCTAGATGGATTGCTTTTTAAACATAATTTTTTTACATGTTTGAATAAAGAAGATGGATTTTATATGAAATTGTAGCCTCACATTCTCCAAGCCATTGCCAGAGCCACTCCTGTTTTTTTTGTCTGCAAACGAGAAGCATACCCTGCCAACAATCAGGCACATATGGAGGAGCTGCAGCACGATAACACCATACTGAAAAAAGCATACAAAAAGTTTGTCCTGGCTCCCACCAACTAACAGCCAGATCATTCTCCTGAAGCTACCAACCACTTTCCAACACTCACTTAAGCAGACAGCTCTGGATGGATCTAATCCTCACTGTTAAAACCTCAATCCCCCACCGATGATTGGAAACGTCCTCCTCCTTCCTTCACTAGATAAATAAAGCCTCTGAAATCTGCCACCTCTGAGTAGTTTCCTTTCTGCATTTACATAAACATCAAAAGTTCCTAAAGATCTCGTCTCCTTGTACTCCCCCAAGGCAACCTTCATCTAATTCAGTATAATGCAATAATCTTTTCTCTACTGGATGCAGCTCCTTCTAATCTCTGGAAGACCACCCAGTCTGAAAGGGGTTTTTCCACCAAGCAAGTAAATAAACAATTTCGGGTGTATTGGGCGGCTTTGGGAAAGGAGGGGTGGAGGGGATGAAGAAAGAGAAAGATGGGGGTAAAATATTCTCCAATGGGGTCCCAAGTACCTCCGTCTTGATGGAGCTAACGGCGGTGCATGGCAGTTCTGCTCCATTCCTCTCCATGGAGCTAATGGAGAATGCAGAGTGCCGGTGATGGAGCAGAACGGTCATGCACGGCCATCTGTTCCATTAATCTCCAGGAGCGACGAGGGGTCCAACGGAGGTACTTGGGACCCCATCGGAGAATATCTTACCCCCATCTTTCTCTTTCTTCATCCCCTCCTTGCCCAAAGCCGCCCTATATACCCTCTTTCCCTAGCCACATATACACTCCTTCCCTATAGAACTTTGACCTTTCCTGCAGTCAAAGTCTACATCTACATTTTTTGTGTCTATTTGCCAGGTTAGAATGTTTGCTAATATGTTTTACTACTGTGTATTTCTCAGCACTGTTGTTGTACTTATATGAGAAATTGCTTAATTAATTGTTATATAATTATATAAAAACACAATAAAAAGATATTTAAAAACATAACATTGCAATCCTTCACTCATCATGAAGAACATGGAGGGATTTGATGTAGACATAGTTCTCATATAACAAACTGTCTTTCAGATTTCTTAAGACCTATGATGCCACCATGTCCATCCTAGATATTTCTATGATGACCGGTTTTGAACCAGATAAAGAGAGTCTTGAAAAGGTAAGTTCCAAATAGATAGAGATTAGCAAATAGAAATTGCAGAAATCAAAATGTGTTAAAAGTTTCAAGTATAATGTTGCTGACAGGACAAATACAACCAAGGAAAAAAGTAGGAAAGACAGAGATGGTGAGCCCTAACAGTAAACCTTCCCAGTTGTCCCTATCTACTTGCCAATCCTACCTAGTTAGTGATAGTTGGTGATAACTGGGCGAAGTGAAACATAAATACAAAAACGGAACTAAACAAAACACAGGAGGACTACTCAAAAGTCAAGCAGTAGGTAAAGATGTGAGCAAGATCAGAAAAAAATCAATACATAATACACTACACATCAGTAGAGAAAATTTATAGCAAGAACAAGGAAGAGGGCAAAAAACTTCTTATGGGATATCAGGGTCCTGATCAACACATGATTGGACACGCCCCCCCAACATTAAACCCAAACAGACCAGCAAGTTAGGAATGTGAACAGAGAAAGGATAGGTCCAGCACAACTAACTGAAGCAACCGTAGTCCAGTATAAAATTATCAGGAGACAAGTGGGTGTGGTAGAAAAAAAATTGAGACAGTCAGGAGTGAAATATGGAAGCATTCAGACTAGTGCGAGATAGAATTCAAAATAAGGGGGGGACGTTTAGACCGTTAAGATTTGTTCTTGAGCTGAATGTTCTCTTAATGCTCAGGTAACCCACGAGATTGTTCGAGGCACTAATCAGGGGTGGAACCTTTTAAAGGGAACCCGTCACCACCCTTTTGACCAAATTTGGTTATGACAGGTTCCCAAAGAGCCCTTATACCAGAAGGACACTGTTGTTACAGCTACGAAAAAAAAAATCAATTCTCCAAAATGGAAAAAATGCACTTTGATTCCCTAACCTGGTATTCAGGCAGGGAATTTAGTGAGTTGAACTGGGCGAGTCATCTACAGGGGGTGTCAAGCCACTCTTTCTCATCGACTCAGTATAACCCCTCCCTCCCCTACATCATCTCGCTTGCTAGCTGGAGAGCCTAATGCGCAAGCGCCACAATTTGGCCGGATGCTGTAGGGAGCGGTCCACATAGAGGACATGTCTAGTTTGACTGGATACCAGGTAGAGAATCAAAGTACATTTTGTCCATTTTGGAGAATTGATATTTTTAGCTGAAACAACACTGCCTTTCTGGTAAAAGGGCTCTATGGAAACAGAGGATAGTGGTGAAGCCCAACCGGGCAGAGATGTTGCAATAAGTTTGAATTTTAACAAATTATTTTAAAAGTGCACCACAAAGGTCGCTCAAAATTGTGGCTGCTAATTCACAGCTAAGAAATATACAAAGAGGACGGACATAACCCGTAGCTTTTTCTCATACCAGCAGTGTAGGCATCCGGAGAAGGTAGGGTGACTTCTGGGTTATTATTCAACTTAAAATGGCATGAAAAAACTTTTGTTGTACTGAAGCTGTTTCTCACCAGAGGCCACTGTCCGTTTCCCGATAGTCATTGATTATCCTCGCTGAATTTCGAGGTTTCCCCATAGTCATTGATGATCCTCGCTGAATTTTGAGGTTTTCCCATAGTCATTGATGATACTTGCTGAATTTTGAGGTTTCCCGATAGTCATTGATGATCCTCGCTGAATTTCGAGGTTTCCCCATAGTCATTGATGATCCTCGCTGAATTGAGAGGTTTCCCCATAGTCATTGATGATCATTGCTGAATTTTGAGGTTTCCTTATAGTCATTGATGATCCTCGCTGAATTTCGAGGTTTCCCTATAGTCATTGATGATCCTCGCTGAATTTTGAGGTTTCCCCATAGTCATTGATGATCCTTGCTGAATTTCGAGGTTTCCCGATAGTCATAGATGATCCTCGCTGAATTTCGAGGTTTCCCCATAGTCATTGATGATCCTCGCTGAATTGAGAGGATTCCCCATAGTCATTGATGATCCTCGCTGAATTTCGAGGTTTCCCCATAGTCATTGATGATCCTTGCTGAATTTCGAGGTTTCCCTATAGTCATTGATGATCCTCGCTGAATTTCGAGGTTTCCCCATAGTCATTGATGATCCTCGCTGAATTTCAAGGTTTCCTTATAGTCATTGATGATCCTCGCTGAATTTCGAGGTTTCCCTATAGTCATTGATGATCCTCGCTGAATTTCAAGGTTTCCCCATAGTCATTGATGATCCTCGCTGAATTTCGAGGCTTCCTTATAGTCATTGATGATCCTTGCTGAATTTCGAGGTTTCCTTATAGTCATTGATGATCCTCGCTGAATTTCGAGGTTTCCCTATAGTCATTGATGATCCTCACTGAATTTTGAGGTTTCCCCATAGTCATTGATGATCCTTGCTGAATTTCGAGGTTTCCTTATAGTCATTGATGATCCTTGCTGAATTTCAATTTTTCCCAAAGTCATTAATGACCCTCACTTTTTTGACAATAGTTTTTAAGGACTGAAAAGAGTTGTGTGTATTCTAAGACAACCTCAGGGTCACCATACAAGACTTTCTAGGACAGCCGGGACAATTATCATTCAAATTGAATCAAATCCAATTGTAAATTCAATCAAGTCAGTCTTAAAATTAATTTTTTGAAATTTCAAAAAAAGGAGAAAAAATCTCTAAAATGAGCCCAGTGCACATAGACGTCTCCCAATTTACATTGACATCAAATGATGGGATTTAAAAATATTTAAGAAGTGAAAATTTCCTTTACAGCTGAAGAAAGGAGTGGACCGATACATCTCCAGCTTTGAGATCAACAAAGAAGCATTTGATAAGGGGACATTGATTCTGTACTTGGACCGGGTAAGAATATTTCCATGTGGTGGGGGGTCGGGGGAGTCTTGTTTACGACAATTTCTCTGGTAGAATCAACTTCTATTCTGACCTCTGATTTAGGAGACTTGTCCTTTTAGGCTGAGGATAGTTGATTATTTGTGATGTAATACAGTTATCCAGGCAGCTCATCTGATGTCCCTTAGTTTCTTAACTATTCTTTTATAATATTATATTTTTTTGTGGCATAAATAACTAATTTAGTACATTATTGGTTAAAGAAGACCTATCACTAGAATTTTACCCATCATACCAGTAATAACTGCTGGTAAAGGGTTAGAAGTCCCCCCCCCCCCCCCATCACATAAAATTATCTGCCATTGAGGCTCTGTACCTTAATTAGACTAGACATGAGTCACTTTCTGGAGAGAAGAGTCACATTTGCTCCAGGCTGCCAGTGAACAGCGCTTCCCTCTTTTGATTGACAGCTCAGTTTTTTCTCAAACCTCAGACAGGAAGTCCTCTCCCTGTTCACTTCCTGTCCTTACCAAAATGCTGTCCCTGTGGATTTAGCAGTGAGCTCTTTGTGGGCCACTGCAGATCATGTCACCATTTCACACACCCCATGAAGGGTGGGGCCAAGCTGTGATAGGTGGGAGCCACATAAAGTGGAGGGAGCCATCATAGACAAAGGCAGAACAAGTTTTGAGAATGATTTTACTGGTGGTCTTCTGTAGCATATCCACAGAAAATTCTGCAGTACTGTCTATATAGTAGAACTTATAACCGAGGTCCACACCAAAGCTCAACCCTCCCAAGCCATGTTGATGCCTATCCATTATCTCTACAGCACTGTATGTGTGGATAAGTTGGAAGGTACTGATTTGAGAAATTTGAGCTCCACCTCTTGGGCCAGGGGTCTCCTAATCCTTCTCACAGACAAGAAAACACATTGATTGCATTCTGTTTGTGGTCAATCCTCATCCTCTGTTACATAAAGATGTTTTGAGTTGCTTTGTTCGTTTATATTTCCTCATAGATTTCCCATGCGGAGGAGGACTGTGTGAAATTCTACCTTCATCAGGTCTTTGAAGTTGGACTTATCCAGCCTGGATCGGTCACAGTGTATGACTATTACACACCAAGTAGGATCCAACTCACAAAATCTCATTTAACTACTTATAATTAATTAAGACTGGACCCAAACATTTTTTATTTGTACCGAACATTCCAGAGTCGGGTCCCAAAGCCCATTCTTAGGCCAGAAGTTTAGATTTCGGCTCAGCCCATCATTGTTATTAACCAAAATCTGTGCGGGCATCAATTGCAAGTGTAAACTCTTCAAAGGCAGTTTGTACTTAGAGTACTAACTGCGGGCAGCTTGTACATAGAGTACTAACTGCGGGCAGCTTGTACATAGAGTACTGACTGCAGGCAGCTTGTACCTAGAGTACTAACTGCGGGCAGCTTGTACCTAGAGTACTAACTGCAGGCAGCTTGTACATAGAGTACTGACTGCAGGCAGCTTGTACATAGACTACTGACTGCAGGCAGCTTGTACATAGAGTACTGACTGCAGGCAGCTTGTACATAGAGTACTGACTGTGGGCAGCTTGCACATAGAGTACTGACTGTGGGCAGCTTGCACATAGAGTACTGACTGCTGCAGCTTGTACGTAGAGTACTGACTGCGGGCAGCTTGTACGTAGAGTACTGACTGCGGGCTGCTTGTACCTAGAGTACTGACTGCAGGCAGTCAGTACATAGATTACTGACTGCGGGCAGCTTGTACATAGACTACTGACTGCGGGCAGCTTGTACCTAGAGTACCGACTGCGGGCAGCTTGTACCTAGAGTACTGACTGCGGGCAGCTTGTACCTAGAGTACTGACTGTGGGCAGCTTGTATCTAGAGTACTGACTGCTGGCAGCTTGTACCTAGAGTACTGACTGCGGGCAGCTTGTACCTAGAGTACTGACTGTGGGCAGCTTGTACCTAGAGTACTGACTGCGGGCAGCTTGTACCTAGAGTACTGACTGCGGGCAGCTTGTACATAGAGTACTGACTGCGGGCAGCTTGTAGACAGAGTACTAACTGCGGGCAACATGTAATAGAAAAGTCATTGTGTAATGTTACATATGTGGCCGGTCTCACTTTCCTGGCTCAGAGATGATATAATGAATGGGGGGGTTTGGCTTTGTTTAAAATCAGAGGTTTTTGTGACCCCATAAGAATATCAGTCGCCCTCTACAATGATTTCTGGAAATAGAATTTTAACTCAATTTGAAGTAATTTTATTTACCCAATAGACAACCGTTGTACTAAGTTCTACCACGTGTCGGAAGACAGCAAACTCCTGGGGAAGATCTGTACCGGAGAAGTCTGTCGCTGTGCAGAAGGTGAAGGGACACAATCATTTACAGGGATTTCGGAGGAGCCATAAATGTTTTTCTCCAAATTATTTTTTTACGTTTTCATATTTTAACATTTTTTATTGTCCCTATTTCTTTAAGCAAATTGCTTTATGCAGCAAAAACTGAAAAATCTGAATGCCCTTGTTCGGATACAAAGAGCCTGTAACTCCAGTGTGGACTATGGTGAGACCCTCATAATTTTATTATCAAATTGTTAGATTTAAAAAAAAAAATTCATCAATCTGATATAGTAAACTTCATTTAATATTTTTTATTTTTTCACCATTTTATGTATATCATATGAAAATTGGTCATTGTAATTATACCCCTCAAGCAAGGGCTTATTTACCCAAAATGCAGCCAATGAAATTGCTTGGGGCCACAGACATCATAGTTAGTGATGAGTGGATCGGTGGTCAGGTCTATGCTGAATATTGTGGGTTCAGGTCCCTGAACTTCAGCCACAAGTTTGGGCTTAGTCTTCAGGCTGACCCCGCACATTGATCACCAATTGCAGATGTTAACTCTTTAAATGCTGCTGGCAAAGCTGTTGGTGGCAGTTAAATGTAGTAGGTGCCACCATTTTCGCTAAGATTGTCACTCCCCGTGATGTCATTGGGGAGTCATGACTCTTGATGGAATTCTGGGACACAATCCACTGGCATTTATAAAATTGTGATCAGTGCCAGCGAACATGCCGCCATTTTCCTGAGGATCGGCACTCTCTGTGATGTCATCATCTTTGCCAGTGGCATTTAAAGGGTAACTTCCATGATTGGTGCCTGCACCAATTGATGTTTTGAACAGAGGGGATGAGACTTCGGGATCGCTACCTGAACCATAACAGAACCTTCAGGTTTGGATCCAGCTGAACTCAGCCAAACCAGAACCTTAACAGAAACGCTCATCGCCACTCAGATACCACAAGAAGCCAAATTAAAAGCTACGTCAGAAAAAGGCTTATCCTACCATCCATGTAGTAGGGGGGTCTCTAGACATGTTTCATACATCTCTACCCTCAGGTTCTAGAGCTCACGTACAACCACTACTTCTTCTCACTACAACGACACCATCGCTTCCATTCAGAAATTATTTTTATATATATTATTTTAAATATAATTTTTAGCAATTAAAAATATAAGACAGATGGAACGATTTATAACAAGACTACACCAGGCGTCATCTGAAACCCCAGAGACACATAGCTCTGCATGGGAGCTGTAAACACAAAATGGAAGTAGATTATTTACCAAATTTATGGAAATGTTTATTGATATTTTATTTTTCGGGAGGTTAAAACATGCAAAAATGAATTCATAACTATTGGTAAAATTTGTTTCCAGTCTTTAAGACGACACTGACCGACATTCAGAAGGGAAATAACTACAACATCTACGTCATGAAAATGATCGAAGTCATTAAAATCGGTAAGTTACACGTTGTATGTTTTAGGCCACGTTACAAAAACATTCATTTATCATCCAACTAAATGGAGTTTCCGGTAGTGTAACAGTTACTTTGATATATCATGGGGCACATTAACTTACCTGTCCGACGAAGTTCCCTGAAAGTGCATTGTCTGACGATAATGCACTCTGCCGCGATTCACTAAGATTGTGCGCCCCATATCCTGCATGTGTCGCTTCCCTGCTCAGGTCCGACATGGTTCACCTTCTTCTTCCCAGTGCATGTAAGTGCATTGTCTTTCACAATTTGAAAGTTAAATCCCGCGCTCAGTCCGAATCAGTCGGATCGTCCAACAGCCCACCCCCCAACTTGTGTTGCATGGAAGCAGCGCAGCTGTGCCAAAACCCGATTGCCTGCGACACACTCCCAGCTCAGACTCCTGTTAAATACCTGTCAACGACTTGTAATTCTCGAAAACGTTGGTAAGTCAGAAAGTGCGCACGCAGACCCTTACTAAATAAGCCCCATTATGTCTAGTCCTGGGACTGTGGAAATCATTTTTTGATGACATGAGTCGTGGAGGTAAGGGCAGAACTCTGGCTCTGATAAAACAAAGAGTCTCTGGATGCCGAAGATCAACTGTAAACCCCACATACCCTTCCATTGATGCTGGAAGATCTCCATGTGGTAATAGAACACACAATCGGGCTCATTTACTAAGGGTCAGCAATTGCACTTTTGTTGGACTCTTCTTCTTTTTCGGTATTAGCGTGGTTTGACAGTTATTTAATAGCTGTCTGCACTGGGATTGTGTCGTGCTCGATCGGATTTTGGAGCTGACGCGCTGCTTTCATGAGACAGAAATCGGGGTCGGGCCGTCGGATGGTCCGACTGATTCGGATTGACCGGAGGATTAAACTGTTAAATTGTGTCGCAAGACAATGCACTTACATGCACCTGGAAGAAGAAGGTGAACTCCGATGGACCTGTGCGGGGAAGCGACACATGCAGGATATCGGGCCCCAATATGTAATGCCAATGGGCAGTTTTCATTGGTTACGGCTTTTTTTTTTTAATAGTTAAAAATCTAGAATTGTTTGAAAATATTTATATTGTAGAAACTGATAAATACATGTTATTATATTTATATTTCCAGTCTATGCTCCTTCATTCTCATTATATCTGCAGGTACAGATGAAGTGTCTGTTGATGATGAACGTAATTTTATTGCTCACATCAAATGTAAAGATGCCTTAAACCTGGTGATCGGCCGAGACTATGTGATCTGGGGAGTGTACAAGGATGTGTGGAACACCGGCTCTGGGTAAGTGGTTGTAGAGATAAGAATATTATGACGGCACATGAGAAAAATCTCAGAATCAGTATCTCAGGTAGTCACATCCCATAGTCATGTAACATTATATTTTTTTAACTTTTTTCATTATTCAAGTCTTGACATCACAATCATCACTTGTGACTTTCTATTTCTCATTGTATTGGACTAAATCATCACATATCTAGTAGAATATAAGAATAACCTGGGCAGGAATGGCAAAAAAAGATAGTGGGGCAGATTTACTTACCCGGTCCGTTTGCAATCCAGCAGCGCGTTCTCTGCGGTGGATTCGGGTCCGGCCGGGATTCATCAAGGTAGTTCCCCTGCCGTCCACCAGGTGGCGCTGCTGCGCTGAAAAGCATCTGAACGCTCTGGAGTTCACCAAGCCGGACCAAGTGAAGGTAATTGCGTCCCAAGCGACACTTTTATTGTTTTAAATGCGGCGGTTTTTCCGAATCCGTCGAGTTTTCGCTCGGCCACGCCCCCGATTTCTGTCGCGTGCATGCCGGCGCCGATGCGCCGCAATCCGATCGCGTGCGCCAAAATCCCGGGGCAATACAGGGAAAATCGTCGCAAATCGGAAATATATACGGGTAACACGTCGGGAAAATGCGAATCGGGCCCTTAGTAAATTACCCCCAGTGTATTTACCCTGCCCTGGCAGATTTCTTTGCCTGAAGCTGATGCCATAACTTCTTGCCACCGGTGGTCTCCTTGACCAGGGCACATAAGAGGTAATGACAAAGATACGTGGGAGGAAGAAATATCATAACATGCTCATATGGAGCCAGAGCAGGACACAGTAATTACACCTTCTTCTTTGGCACCACTGGCCTGGATCCATTGGTTGGTTGTCCTGAATTCCTGAAACCCCCTGTAATGCCACCCCTGAGATATTATCTGTGTCCTTCTGATAATTCACCTGTTTGATTCCCTTACAGATATTCCTACATAATCACCAGTGACACTTGGATTGAGATGTGGCCGTCACAACGGGAATGTCAGGATGATGAATATTATCAACTCTGTGAAGATTTCGCCTCATTTACAGAAGAGTTGGCGTTTCGGGGCTGTGCCAACTAATTTTTTTTTTTTACCCATCAATCCATCTTTATTTTCACATTCTCTTTGTATCTGCTTTGTATTACTTTATAAAGAAATAGTCTTTGTGTCCAATTGTTGCAGATTGTTTTTTTCATGGGTTTTCAGGTCACATTTGAAGGTTTGGAAGTGGGGGACACTCTGACACATTTTGGTAGAGAATTCCAGAGTATGGGGGATGCACGGGAGAAGTCCTGGAGATGTTGTGAGAAGAGTGGATGATAATAGAGTGGAGTTGAAGGTCCTGTGAGAATTGGAGATTACATGTGGGACGGTATACTCCAATACATTTCCATGTTGTGACAAGTGAAGATGATTGGTGACCTACCAAACATATGTAGCCATCCATATCTTGTATCTCATCATGTTCCACTTTGATACCACAAAAAAAAAAAAACTCAATGGAAAAGATTATAATTGGTTGTAACTGTAGTCAATAACAATCTATAGGTGGGGGTCCGAGTCAGGGGGTTGCCACCACTATACAGTTGCTAAAAATACCATTGATGCCATAAAGTGACCATATAGTGGTCAGATACTATACATGAAACATACAGACACTTCTGACTATTCATGAACGTAAGACACTGATTGGACGACCCATAAAATACAGCTTTGTTATTATTTTCCCTGAAATGTATGTAACTGCAGTCTATAAGATTCGGGCAGCTCCGTGTAAGCTTATTAACCTGAGCTGTAGCTACACCCCCAGATACAGGGGTGCACTAAGCTCTTCTGCTGCCTGGGGCAAAAAAGTGGACTGATGCCCCTCTTTCCCATGCATAAAGCTATGGTCTTGAAGGCCTCATACACATACTGCATTTAAATTGTGTTGAGAAATGAAATTCAGGAACATCAGGGGGAGTAACTTATGATACTTGTGTTTGGGAATGACTAACACGTATTCCTGGCTCCCAAATGCCCAAAAGGTCTCATTGCATCTGCGTTCTAGAGTATCTCCTTCTCGATGTGCTTGATATTGATTTGCAACGTAAATGCAAGATGAGAACGTGACCTCCGGGATTAATGGTTAATTACTATCTCCCACCAATCAGGAGAACCAGGGTTTATATCTCTAGAGGCGGAGGGGCCGATTGTGCATGCGTCCTGCTGCTCCGTTCATTCTATATGAGAGTGCAGGAGATGACTTAGCGTGGTCCCCGGCTATTTCCACCAATCCAATGACCATTGAATGGAGCAAGAGAATCGGAAATGTCACGAGAAAGGGTTTATCGCTCTGGGCCTCAGTATGAATCAATTGCAGGCACAAATCTGTCACTTTCACTTGGCAAGTAACCTTACAAGAAAAAAACAGACTCTCCGAAGTTCCAAACTTACTAAACATTTAACTTCCCAGCAGGGTGTTTGGATCAGATTTGTAAAATCCTATGTACACAGTGTAAAACACGTGGCTCTTGTTGCCGATTGCAGGCTATCTAGCTTGGGTGTATACATTCATCTCTATGGACAAGACAGGTGGATATTTACTCTATTTTGTGCATACTTTATCAAGATGACATGAATATAAAAGCAATGAATAAAACATACATGCCACAAAACAGAGACATAGATCTAAAAATCCATGATGGATGTGTTACAGTATGCGCCTGCTCCATGCTAATAATGAGATGTGAATGTAGCCTTAATGTTGCTGTGCACTCCAAGCAGTCATCAGCAGCTGACGTATGACCAAGCAGCTCCCTGATGTGCCGCCCTCTCAGCAATAATACAAAGTGCCGCCTGAGGCAAACCTCTCAACTGACTGTATAAATAAAATAAATGATTTATGTAAAAATTCTCAAACTCTATATCTCAGTCCTGATTCAAACCTTCTAGACAAATCAAATTAACAGATTATAGTTCAGTCAGTGAGACAGCACAGTGATGTTTCCCACAACAAAAAGTGTAACTGAATCAGCAGTGTTCCTCACTGAGAGGCCTCACATGTTGATGAGGACACTGCAAAGTGTTTATCTGTATGACAGGGGTAACTGCAAATGGATTTTTAATGCTATATTACAAGTTATCTTTTCAGTGATTACACTTTTTGCTGTGGGAGACATCCCTATCCTGTCTCAATGATAGAAATACAATCAGTCTAAATTGATCTTCTATTAGGTATGGTTCTCTTTGTTTGAAGTGTTTAATAAGAATACTGTCAGTATCAGCGGTATTGGATCCTTTGTACCACCGCGGACGATGACCTAAGCCGACACCTGGGAGTCTAAAGGGCTCACAGTTTTCACCAGAGCCACCGCAAAGTGGATTGGACTTGCTACGGCGTGGTTCCACCAGGTCGCTCCACAGGCAGGACTTTGTCCCAGATGGTCCCAAATTATTGGCGTGCTGACCCTTTAAATCTCCGGAAGCCTAGGAGGCAGGGACAAGTGCGTGGATGGGAGCATGGGTGCACCTGCAACCTGGGACGTGGGTCTCAGGAGCACCCGGGACAGTAACTCCCCCTCCCGCCTCCCCCTCTTCTTGGACTGGAGGAATTTCTGCAGAAGGCCATGGTCCAAGATGTTATCCTCGGACTCCTAGGATCTCTTCTCTGGCCTTAACACCTTCCAGTTGACAAGGAAGAACCGCTTGAAGGAAGAACATCGGTGAAATGAGCCTCAGGAGCAGGAGGAGGCAATTGTTGAGAGAAGCGGTTTAGAATGACTAGCTTCAAGAGAGAGACATGGAAGGAGTTCGGGATGCGCATGGAGGGAGGATAGCGAAGCTTATACGCCACAGGATTGATGCGCTTCAGTACTTCAAATGGACCCAGGAATCGAGGACCAAGTTTATAGCTGGGAATCTTCGGACGGACGTACCTAGAAGCCATACTTTACCTGGGGAAAAGACTGGATAAGGCCTGGGCTTCTTGTGCACCTGGGTTTTGGTGCAGGCGGATGCCCGGAGTAAAGACTGACATGTTTCCTCCCAGATGGATCTGAGATCTCGGAACAATTCTTCCGTGGCAGGATCATCAGAGCTCCCAGCAAGAGGGAGAGGTGGATGAGGATGTTGTACATACACAATGAAAAATGGAGCGCAGCCGGCAGATTCGGGGTCCAGAGAGTTGTAGGAGAATTCATCCCATGTAAGAAGAGTGGAGCAGCAAATCTCAGCAGCAAAATGGCCGAGATAGCAGCCCAGGGTCTGATTAACCCACTCAACTTGTCCATTGGACTGTGGATGGTACACAGATGAGAAGTCCAGCTTCACTTGTAGTTGACTGCACAGGGTTTTATTGCCGTGGAGGTACCGGCCGGGGGAGCGGACTGGGCAGCACAAGAGAAAATAAAGGGTTATCAGCAAGGCTTGGATACCTTGACAGCTGCTGTTCACTTATGGAGAGAATCTCAAACCCTACAGAACCTCTAGAGGTGTAATCAAGGGGTTCAACATTGGGGGCAAAAGAACACCAAGTAGTGCCAAGTGTCCCAATATTACCACCATACAGTCATAATATAGAGGTCGATATACCCATGTATATTAAATAACTTTAGTACTACTGTTTATTGCCCATATATACAGGATATGAGTAGTAGTACTGCATTGTGCTAATATTTACAGGATAGGAGTAGTAGTACTGTGCTGTGCCCATATATAACGGATAGGAGTAGTAGTACTGTGCTGTGCCCATATATACAGGATAGGAGTAGTAGTACTGTACTGTGTCCATATATACAGGATAGGAGTAGTAGTACTGTGCTGTGCCCATATATACAGAAAAAGGAGTAGTAGTACTGTGCTGAACTCCTATATACAGGATAGGAGTAGTAGTACTGTGCTGTGCCCATATATAACGGATAGGAGTAGTAGTACTGTGCCCATATATACAGGATAGGAGTAGTAGTACTGTACTGTGCCCATATATACAGGATAGGAGTAGTAGTACTGTACTGTGCCCATATATACAGAAAAAGGAGTAGTAGTACTGTGCTGAACTCCTATATACAGGATAGGAGTAGTAGTACTGTGCTGAACTCCTCTATACAGGATAGGAGTAGTAGTACTGTGCTGTGCCCATATATACAGGATAGGAGTAGTAGTTCTGTGCTGTGCCCATATGTACAGGATAGGAGTAGTAATACTATGCTGTACCATATAAACAGAATAGGAGTAGTAGTGCTGTGCTGTGTCCATTAAAACAAGATAGGAGTAGTAGTACTGTGCTGAACTCCTATATACAGGATAGGAGTAGTAGTACTGTGCTGAACTCCTATATACAGGATAGGAGTAGTAGTACTGTGCTGTGCCCATATATACAGGATAGGAGTAGTAGTTCTGTGCTGTGCCCATATGTACAGGATAGGAGTAGTAATACTATGCTGTACCATATAAACAGAATAGGAGTAGTAGTGCTGTGCTGTGTCCATTAAAACAAGATAGGAGTAGTAGTTCAGTGATGTATCCAAATATACAGAATAGGAGCAATAGTACTGTGCTGTGTCCATGTAAACAAGATAGGAGTAGTAGTACTGCGTTGTACCCATATACACATGATAGGAGTATTAGTACTGTGCTGTGCCTATATATACAGGACAGGTGTGTTAGTACTGTGTTGTGTCCATATATACAGGATAGGAGTCGTAGTGCTGTGCCCATATATACAGGATAGGAGTATTAGTACTGTGCTGTGCCCATATATATAGAGGATAGGAGTAGTAGTACTGTGCTGTGTCCATATATACAGGATTGGAGTAGTGGTACTGTGTTGTGACCATATATACAGGATAGGAGTAGTAGTACTGTGCTGTGTCCATATATACAGGATTGGAGTAGTGGTACTGTGTTGTGACCATATATACAGGATAGGGGTAGTAGTTCTGTGCTGTGCCCATTTATACAGGATAGGAGTAGTAGTACTGTGTTGTGACCATATATACAGGATAGGAGTAGTAGCACTGTGCTGTTCCCATATATACAGGATAGGAGTAGTAGTACTGTGCTGTGCCCATATATACAGGATAGGAGTAGTAGTACTGTGCTGTGCCCATATATACAGGATAGGAGTAGTAGTACTGTGCTGTGCCCATATATACAGGATAGGAGTAGTAGTACTGTGCTGTGCCCATATATACAGGATAGGAGTAGTAGTACTGTGCTGTGCCCATATATACAGGATAGGAGTAGTAGTACTGTGCTGTGTCCATATATACAGGATAGGAGTAGTAGTACTGTGCTGTGTCCATATATACAGGATAGGAGTAGTAGTATCGTGCTGTGCCCATATATACAGGATAGGTGTAGTAGTACTGTGCTGTGTCCATATATACAGGATAGGAGTAGTAGTACTGTGCTGTGCCCATATATACAGGATAGGAGTAGTAGCACTGTGCTGTGCCCATATATACAGGATAGGAGTAGTAGTACTGTGCTGTGCCCATATATACAGGATAGGTGTAGTAGTACTGTGCTGTGTCCATATATACAGGATAGGAGTAGTAGTACTGTGCTGTGTCCATATATACAGGATAGGAGTAGTAGTATTGTGCTGTGCCCATATATACAGGATAGGAGTAGTAGTACTGTGCTGTGCCCATATATACAGGATAGGAGTAGTAGTACTGTGCTGTGCCCATATATACAGGATAGGAGTAGTAGTACTGAGCTGTATGTGAAGAATTTTTTGTATTATTGAAAACTGATTTTCTGTAACTCTGGTTGTGGTACATTGGTTGGGACCCTTATTTTGTACTTCTCTCATGCCCCCGGCCACCTAATCCTCTATTCTCTTCTGTCTGTTATCACCTCCTGAGAGCTTTCTACCAAAACCGGGGAATGTGCTGATACAAAGTAAAACAATGTAACTTTCTGTTTTCCTTTGCTCTCGGCTTGGATTGTGTAACGATCTTTTATCTCGTCGCTTCCAGTCAATGTTGATTCTGACTTCTGGTATCTGGGAACTGTTTACTCCCCTCCGACTATATACCGAATATATTCTGTTACTGATTACAGAGGCTGCTGGATCAAGGTGAGAGCACCGAGACCAAATTATGTAATAACCTCCAAGTCTTCATGGCATCACAATTTTCCAATTACTTTCCAAAAAGTGGAAGATGCAGCAGATGCCGAGTCGCTCTGCACCTCACATGATGGCTGCACATAGGACCCTATAGATTACACTTCACTGGAACAATCCGAAGATTCACAAAGTAGAATGTGCAGGGTTTGCCCAAACAGCCAGAGACACTCAGAGACAGAAAGGGTTAGAGACAGAGACAGTCAGAGATAGTTCGAAACAGAGATAGTCTAAGAAAGTCAGAGACATTCACAGACAGCCAGAGATTGAGAGAATTAAAGAAAACTGGAGACAGAGGCAGTCAGAGAAGAGACAGTCAGAAACAGAGAAAGTCAGAGACAGTCAGAGACAGACAGACACAGACAGAGACATTCAGAGACACTCAGAGACAGAAATGGTCAGAGACAGTCAGAGACAGAGACAATCAGAAACAGCAGAGACAGTCAGAGACAGATAGACACAGACAGAGACAATCAGTAACAGAAACAATCAGAGACAGTCGGAGACTTCAGCCAGAATTTCATATTTCGCTAATTCCTGCTGGTAACGAGCCATTTCGGTGCAGGTCTTTACCACTGGCAAAGCGATGATTTTAGGGAAAAATCCAAGGGAAAATGGCAGCACTAGTGGCATTTAGAGGCTAACACCCGCGATCAATGCTGGGTAGGTTTGAGTGTGGCGAAGGGGTCCACTCATAACAGACTATAAGGGTAGTCCAAACCGACACAACACACTTCTAAGCAAGCAGGGTAGGCCGAAGTCAGGACTAAGGTGTGATGAAGTCTGTCCCCCGTAACTCACCCCTCTGAATATACAGGCAGAACCTTGGGTTACGTACAAGATAGACTCTTTAGGTTTGTATTTAAGTTGAATTTGTATGTAAGTCAGAAGTGGTTTATTTTAGAATTTTAACTCCAGAAAAAAAAAAAAATTGTCCCATTGACAATTGGATTTTCAAAATTTTGTGCTGCCATAGGAACAAGGATTATCAATAAAGCTTCATTACAGACACCTTACAGCTGATTATTACAGTCTGGGACTACAGTAAAGCATCCAGAGCTTCACTATTGGTCATAGAGGTCCGTCTGTAACTAGGGGTCGTCTGTGAGTCGGGTGTCCTTAAATCGGGGACCCCCTGTACTGTAAGTTCCTACATATATTTTAGTCTGAACACAGGGGAAGCCATAGACAGTGGCTGCCAATGTAAGCAAGTTGTCTCCGCGCCGTGCTACTTTCATCATTGGAGCCTTGGGGCTTCCGTCCTTGGTCTTGCCTCATCTATTCTTCTGGTTCAGGAGATATTATCATTTATCTAGCAGAGATTGCTCATCCCATTCAGGCAGGAATTCCTCTGTAAACGTGACATGAGCTTTGTACTGGAACAAATCAGCCTCCCAGATTCATTCTGTTTGCTGGAGTCTTGTTTGCTAAGAAGTCGACCGACCTTATAAATCCTCTCCCTCTGCACAGTCTCTGGTGGCATCATGGAGAGCGGAGCTGTGTATCTCCTCCTGCTGTCCTATCTCACCGGCTCCGCTGCACAACCACCGTGAGTACTTCTTACTTATCAAAACTAAAATTATTTTCTCATTAGGTCTAAGTGTACAGAGTAACAAAACAAAATGTGGAAAATTTATGAAATGTGAAGGAAGGAAATGGATTTAGGGTCTGAATTCTTAAAAGTTTTTGGGGTTTTTTTTAGGGTCAAACTGAAGAGTCATAACTTTTTTTATGCTTCTGTAAATTTGCAATTTCTTGTTGCTACTTTTGAGTTCCTTTTTATACTGTCATTTTGCATTACTCTAGGGGTCATATTTAGGGATTTTTTTGCATTCAAAGGCAAATTTACCTTCAATCTTACATGGTTTTATAGGGTGAATCCAACTGCCCACCTTCTGTTTTTGGTGAACATATAACGCATAGGGGGTCATTTACTAAGGGCCTGATTCACGTTTTCCCGACGTGTTACCCGAATATTTCTGGTTTGCGCCGATTTCCCCTTAATTGCCCCGGGATTTTGGTGCACGCGATCGGATTGTGGCGTATCGGCGCTGGCATGCACGCGACGGAAATCGGGGGGGGGGGGGGGGGCGAACGAAAACCCGCTGTATTCGGAAATACCGCTGCATTTGAAAAAAAAAAGTGTAGCGGAGCTTAAACTTACCGTCACTAGGAATAGGCTGGTGAATTTGAGTGCATTCCAGGGAACTTCAGCGAAGCGTCGGAGGAACTGCCTTAGTGAATCCCGGCCGGACCCGAATCCAACACAGAGAACGCGTCGCTGGATCGCGAATGGACCGGATAAATAAATCTGCCCCATAGTCCCTCTTGTATGGCAGAGGACTTTCACTATTAGCTATCCTGTGACCTACCCATCCCACTCCTCTTTTTTCACTTGTGTAATTTTTATTGACACTGAAGATGCGCGTATCTATACAGCACCAATATGGCCGTCTTCAGGCAAAAGACCAAATCTTTTCAAATTCCCTTTGGACAAATCTTGTATATATGATAATAACAGAAGCGTAATGGATCCATTGAAATATTGATTGAAGTCCTGGACCTCATTGGTTTGCATTTATTTTGGATAGGCATCCGTTAGACTGTTTTATCAAAAAATAAATTTGGGGCCATCAGGGAGTGATGATCCTCCTCTCAATGGCTGCCCCTGTGGTGGTGGCAGGTGCTGTTGAGTGTGACCACAGGTAATTTAAATGCTGCTGGCAACTTTTCCAACAACATTTAAAAAGTTACTGCCCCCGATCTGTGCCCGCAGTGGAGGGGGGTTGAGCCAAACTCGGGGACCCAAACCGCAAAGTTTAGTATGAACATTGCAGTTTGGGTGTGCTCATCGCTCCCAGCAAAAGAAGGTCAATTCTAGACCCAGGAACACTTCCCTCTAAAGTTCTTCACCCACAAGTGACTTTGTCCTTACAAAATTTCTCCATGTATGTGTGGGATTTACTGAACCACTTGTGGGCAATGGGCCTAAGTCTTCAGACACAAATGGGGGATGTGTCTAGTAAGGGAACCCATCAGCAGCGTTACATTACCCAGGGCTGTATGTACATGTGTGCGGTCACTTCACCCACTCACAGATTTTCTCCATGAACAGATGCACTTTGATCACTCCCAGCGTCCTCCGGGCAGACACCATGGAAACCATTGTACTGGACGGACACAACTCTGGATTTGAGGCCCAAATTAAAGTCCAAGATTTTCCATTAAAGAAACAGTTATATGTTGATAGCACCGTCTTTGTAAACAACAGCAATGATTTCTTGGGAACAACCACAATACAGGTAAGTTATCAGTACGGAAAAAAATGGAAGGTTATTGAATGGGGATTTCTATAGACACTGGGGCACATTTACTAAGAAAAGTGCATTCTGTACTATATGCAGTTGCCTGTGTATAGTGCAAGGGGCGCCATATTTCTGACGCACGTTCTTCATGAATCTAGCGCCTCCCTCCACTGCCCCGACAGAGTGCACCACTTTTTGGTGCACCTTTAGCTTGGGGCTTGCAACACATTTCTGTTGGACTTTGCTTGATAAATCTGGCGCATTGGAGTGCCCCCTTCAGTGCAGACACTTCTTAAATACCTGTGCAAGCAGTTTTCACTGAGAAGAACATGCAAAGTTCAAGTGCATAGTGAGAATACAGCTTTTGCAGCATAACATATACCCACCCAGCCTGCTCACCCCTCCCCTCTCCATAGGAAATTGTGCTGCACGGCCATTGTTACGGCCAAAGACAGAGCAGGATCTATATAACGTATAGCGAACCCAGGCGCCATAGCCGTCTATAGGGACATATATCCCTCAAGAGAGGGAGTATTTATCCCATAAATATTAGTATTTATTATTACTAAGAAAGTCTCTGAACTTTCATGCTCAATAATTATGCAATAAAATATTTTACCTCCCACAATGTCACCTTTTAAGTCTTTGTGGCGATGGAGACAAAGTTTTGTCCAGATATCATAAGGTGTCAATTGTTGACATCAGTATAGAGATTCTCGTTATGTCAGAAGTTTTTTTGTGTTGTGTATGTGCTTGTGTGTTGCCACATAAAATAAGTGAATAATGTAACTTTATTGTTTCGCGAATAAGATTAAATCTGAGGATCTCCTGACTCAAGCAAAGAAAACCTATTATGTATCTGTGCAAGTGATATCAACCAACTGCAAACTGGAGAAGGTTCTCCTCATGTCCTTCCATAGTGGATACATCTTCATCCAGACTGATAAAACTATCTACACCCCAGGATCTCAAGGTAACAAACAATTGCTGCATTTTTGTACATCCCTTGGCCCAGGACAACATTTGCTTTCCAATGTACTTGATAATAATACAGGCAGTCCCTGGGTTATGTACAAGATAGGTTCTGCAGGTTTGTTCTTAAGTTTAATTTGTGTGTAAGTCGAAACTGTATCTTTTATAGTTGTAGCTCCAGACAAAAAAATTTTTTTGCCCCAGTGACAAATGTCCTTTCAAAATTTTTTCTGTTTTGGGACCAAGTATTATCAATAAAGCTTCATTAAAGACACCTTACAGCTGATCATTGCAGTCTGGGACTAGTGTCGGACTGGGTTTCCTTAAGCCCACCAGAGAAAATCAATTTGGGGGCCCTCTGGGGTTCAGTATTGGGTTGAGCCAGGGCCAACCGTAGGATCCTCTGGTACTCTGGTGGGCCAGTCCGACACTGTCTGGGACTATAATAAAGCATCCAGAGCGCTTCACCAGAGGTCACAGTGAGCAGAGGGGTCCACCTTTAATTAGTTGTCGTCTGTAAGTCGGGTGTCCTTAAGTGGGGGACTGCCTGTAATCTTTAGTTATATAGCACCATCTGATTCTGTAGCGCTTTACAGATTAGGCAGGAATATATACAAATAAAATAAGACATTACAGAATAAAAACAGTCCTAGGAGTCCTAGAGTGAGTGCCCTGCTCGTAAGAGCTAACTATCAATGAGGAGGGAGGGGGTAGGGGCACAGAAGGTATAAGAGATTGTATAATGGTCCAGCCATTATTCATAAAGGAACAGAATAAAAATAATTTAATAAATACATTATGCTGCTTGATCCAGTAATTACTCAATATGTTATCTGGGGCTGCAAGGTCAATGTGACTGCAGAGAAGCCTATAGATTGGTATCTGGTGTCTACTGGATAACAGATGGGAGAAGGACAACTTTGGAGTAGAGTTTGGAGATTTCAAGCAGTTAGAGAGTGTGATAGATCTGCCTAAAGAGATGGGTTTAAGAGCACGTTTGAAACTTTGAAGGTTGGGTATTGATCTGATAATCCGGGTTGGAGCATTCCAGAGAATTTATGCAGCTCGGGGAAGTCCTGGAGATGAGAGTGGGAGATTTCAAATAAGTAAAGAAAATAAGCTAAAATCAATGGTGGACGACGAGCACAGGCTGGCGGAAAGACTCTGATGCGGTAGGGAGGTGCAGCATAGTGCAGAGCTTTGTGGATTAGGGTTATTATTTTAAACTGTTGCAAAAATACTATAGTAAAATGTAGGTTTATATGATGCCATCTTATTTCTGATTTTAGGAATCTTAGCTCTAGTTAACTAACTGCCAAAACCCTTGGTTTTCTCAGTCAATGCAGCTCCCATTGAACTGAATTAAAACTTTATTAATTAGTATGTATCTTCTCTATACAAAAATAGCATCAACACGGAGTGTTTGGCAGTGAGAGTCCTGCTTAACCCCCCCACACATAGAGATTGGCAGTGAGAGTTCTGATTACTCCACCCACACATAGTGATTGGCAGGGAGAGCCGTGATTACCACACCCACATGTAGTAATAGACAGTGAAAGTCCTGATCACCTCATCCACACCGAGTGATTGGTAGTGAGAGTCCTAATTACTCCATCCACCCACATAGTGATTGACAGTGAGAGTCCTGATTATCCCACCCACACACAGTGAATGGCTGTGCAATTCCTTATTACCCCACCCACACACAGTAAGTAACAGTGAGAGTCCTGATTACCTTGTCCACACACAGTAAGTGACAGTGAGAGTCCTGATTACCCGTACACACACAGTGATTGACAGTGAGAGTCCTGATTACCCCGCCAAAACTGTGATTGACAGTGAGTGTCCTGATTACCCCGCCCACACACATAGTGATTGACAGAGAGAGTCCTGATTACCCCACCCACACAGTGATTGACAGTGGGAATCCAGATTACCCCACCCACACACAGTGATTGACAGTGAGAGTCCTGATTACCCCGCCCACACACAGTGATTGACAGTGAGAGTCCTGATTACCCCTACCACACACAGTGATTGACAGTGAGAGTCCTGATTACCCCATCCACACACAGTGATTGACAGTGAGAGTCCTGATTACCCTGCCCACACATAGTGAGAGTCCTGATTACCCCACCCACACACAGTGATTAGAAGTGAGAGTCCTGATTACCCCACCCACACACATAGTGATTGGCAGTGAGAGTTCTGATTACACAAACATGACCCTCAATAACCCCAGAATGGTATCCAAAAAAAATATATAATAGCTGTTATGTATAACTTAAACCTCTAAATGAAATTTACACTCAATTCAAAAATATTGATGAGGTATAAATAACCCCTATGATAATATATAGCTGTCTAAGTGGGTAGCAAAGACGTTATAATTGCCATAATAACAAAGCTCCACACACACTCGGGGGGTACCATTCACGGGGTGGTAGGTAAAAAATAGATGTCACCTCCAAATAAGTCACCAGACCCTATGATATAAACAAAATGTCATCAATATATCTGGACAGAGATGATGGCACCATGACAGGAGAATGATCAAAAAATTCCTGCTCCTGAAAAAAGGGGTTACCCGAATGGGGGGGGGGGGGGCAGCCTGTGTGCCAATGACTTAGTCTCTTCATATAAATTCTCTCCTCCAAACCATTCCCCTCTCAATGCACATGACAGGGAGAGGGTAGTGAGCTGGATGAGTCTGGAGGACAGGAAGTGAAGACAGAGGAGACTGAGACACAAGCTTCTCTGCTGGCCCTCCTCCCCAGGACTAACCACACACTACTGGCAGGGAGCCAGGTAAAATGAAATAACGTTTTATAAAGTAGTGGCAGTATTCAGAATGCCGACAAAGCCATTTTTAATATCAGCATAGAATAGGATTCTGAAACCTGTCGCCAGCTAAAAAACTAATTGTGGTGTCAGGGTCGCTAATTAGGTAGACATGTTATATATCAATTTCTCCCAATCCTTACTATATTAGATGATCTTGTATCTCACCAGTTATGTATCGTGTTTACCCCCTGAACTACGTCTTGAAGCCAACAAAGCAGAGTGTGATATTTGAGATATTGGTGAGTCTTTACTGTGACCTTTCACGATCCCATTCACCTATTCCAATATTTGTTTGTCTTGTATTTTTTAACATGTTTTTATCTTGTTTTCAGAACCCGGAGGGTGTTGTTACTTTCAGAAATCAATGGGTCCCTGATAAATTGGGCATGATCTCAAAGAATTATGAGCTGCCTGAACTAGCAACGTACGTGAAATGTCAAACATGACCAATTGGTTAAGCTGAGTCTTGAAATGTTCACACCAAATGAGATAAATGTCCTATAAAGGTCGTATCGTTTCACTTATGCTGACCAAAATGTTTTTGGTTAAACCATTAATTTTTGTTCACTCCTGTGAAACCTTAATGTGTCTGCTCGACCCTAGTGCTTAACTTTACTAGTACTTTTCTAGTATTTGGGCAGCATGGTGGCTCAGTGGTTAGCACTACAGCCTTGGGGTCCTGAGTTCAAGTCTTATCCAGGTCTGCAAAGAGTTTGTATGTTCTCTCCCTGTTTGTGTAGGTTTCCTCTGGGTCATCCAGTTTCCTCCCACACTCCAAAAACATACTAGTAGGTTGATTAGATTGTGAGCCCCATGGGCTGTGCAGTGCTGCGTAATCTGTGTGCTTTATATAAAAAAAATACAGGAATTATTATTAATACTTTTACAACAACTTAAAGAGGGCTGAGCCCTCTCCATGCACGTTGAGTGTTTGCTGCAAATTACTGTAAACACTCACCGGTAACACCCATGGTCAGTGCTAGCACCAATTTCAGGTGTAAACCCTTTGATCGCCGCCGGCAAAGCTGCCAGTGGTGATAAAAGCCCGCAGGCTTAGATCATCGGTCCTCATGATGTAATCTGTTGCTATGACAGCCTCGGGTCTTACAAAGTGCCACATTGTGATACGTGATCGGTAAAATCTCCATATACTGCCATACAGTAGTATGGCAGTATATGATAGGAACAATCAGACAACCTAGGGTTAAAGTACCCTAGAGGGCCTGAAAAATAGTAAAAAAAAATATTTTCAAAAGTAAAAAAAAATAAATTAATTAAAAAACTAAAAATTAAAATCCCCTCCCTTTCCCATGACCTGATTTAAAAATAACTAAATCATGAACAGGTTAGGTATTGCCGCATCCCAAAATATAATAACAGTTATTCCAGCGTTTAACCCATAACGCAAAATCACACCCAAATGTCCAAAATGTTACTTTTTCGCCATTATGCATCATATAAAAATTTTGTGCTCAAAAGGCCACAGTCCTCAAAATGGTAGCAATAAAAAACATCAGCACCGGAGTATAAAATAGTTATTAGCGCCAGAAGATAGTAAAATGAAGAATTTTTTTTGTGTACAGAATTTTAAATTTTTTTTAAATGCATTAAAACACAATAAAACCTATAGAAATGTAGTATTTCCGTGATCGCACCGACCCAATCAATAAAGTAGACATGTTATTTGGGGCGCTCAGCCATAAAATTCAAGCCCACAACAAAATGTTGCAAATGCGTTTTTCAGCCAATTTTACTGCATTTAAAAATTTTTCCCGCTTCCAAGGACAGCCCCTGGAATATTAAATACTGTGACTATGAACACAGCTCTGTACATGGAAAAAATAAAAAAAAAATTATGTATTTTTAAATTTGGGGAGTGAAAAATGGAAACGCAAAAACATTAAAGGAAACCTACCATCAGAAATCTACCTATTAAGGTGGATCTACCTATCTACCTATAGGATATACCTATGATGGTAGGTGGCTAGTAACATGCTGAGTCCATATCTGTTTTTACTAGAGAGGAGTGAGCACACTCGACCGAGTTTGATGCTCGTTCGAGCAATAGCATACTCGCAACTGCTCGTTGCTCGGAGGAAATGGCATCTCCCGCCGTTTTGATTTTTGGCGGCCAGAAACAGAGCCAATCACAAGCCAGGAGACTCTGCACTCCACCCAGCATGACGTGGTACCCTTACACGTCGATAGCAGTGGTTGGCTGGCCAGATCAGGTGACCCTGGGATAGACTAGCCGCTGCCCGCGCTGCTCGGATCATTCTGTGTCTGGATGCCGCTGGGGAGAGAGCTGCTGCTGGTCAGGGAAAGCGTTAGGGTGTTCTATTAGCTTACTGTTAGGCAGGAGTGATTCTACAACAACCCAACAGACCTTCTTAGGGCTACAATATGGTTTTTTTTTTATTTGCTTGTGGCTGGGCTCGCTGGCACTAGTAGTGCAGCTACTTCCATTGTGACGAATTTGCAGGGGGACTTGCGAACGTCATTTTTGGCTCTTAGTGACAAATGCTGCCCCTGCTGTTTCCTGTCCATTTCCGTGGTGTTTCCATCCTTTTCTGAGGTTTCCAGGATTTTGGCCAAGCTTCCCTGTGCAGAGCTTTGGTCCCATTGAAAAACGGTCGAGTCTCCCATTGACTTCAATGGGGCTCGTTATTCGAAAGGAGCACTCAAGCATTTTAGTGCTCGCTCATCTCGAGTTTTTACCTAAGTACTTCCTGAACTACACTTTATCTAGCTAATATGCTTTCTATCAGCAGGGGCTTCTGGGCGTGGATTAGCCGTTCCTCCCACTACCTGGAAAGGCTTCTTCATGCCCCAGTAGCCTCTGCTGATAACTAACATATTTGCTAAATAAAATGTAGTTTAATTTTGAAATTTTTGAGGATTAGGTAGAAATACATTAGAGTTTAGCGTTTTACCAGCCAACCACCATCAGATCTATCTTAATAGGCAGATTTCTGATGGTAGGTTTCCTTTAAAGGGTTAAGGAGGAATTGGGAGCAATTGATCTTTAATTGTATATCTTTATCTATACTGTATAGTGGTGCAAATGATGAGGGATTGAAGATGTTAAACCTGTTTAAAGGGAACCTGTCACCAGGAGACCCATTTTTAGCACTCCTCCAGTCCCCACAGAGCATAGTACATACACTGCCAAAGTGTTTTTGTATAAAAAATAGGTTTTACAGAAAAAAAGACATGTTATATAGTACCTTGCTGTGAGACTAGGCACTCGTCCCCTGGGAGTGGCTGGAAAGTAGCATTCTCCCCCCCTCCCCACCACTGGTAAACCGCTCCTCCATGTGACCTTTTCAAATACATGAAAACACCCATCACTTTCTTAGCGACGCCCCCTGCTCCTCTACAGCCAATCCTGAGTGAGGGGAGTTATTCATTTATTTGAAATGGTCACATGGAGGAGCAGTTTCCCATGGGTGGGGGGGGGGGACTACTCCTTTCCAGCCACTCCCAGGGGACGAGAGCCTAGTCACACAGCAAGGTACAATATAACATGTTTTTTTTTTCTGTAAAACCTATTTTTTATACAAAAACACTTTAGCAGTGTATGTACTATGCTCTGTGGGGGCTGGGGGAGTTCTAAAAATGGGTCTCCTGGTGACCTAATAACCCTAATAAAGCATTTTTTGGTTTGTCCTAATAAGGAATCAGCCCATTTCGGGAAAGCCGGAAAATGTAGCATTTGTCCAGGTCATCCATTGGCTCTCCAAATAACCTAATTGATCAAATAAATACCAGTTGTCTAGGTGGAGCTAACCCTTTCACAATCTCGATTAAACCTCAGGTAAATGACCCTCTTTGGGCTGAAAAATGCTAAAATAGTACAAGTCAAGGTCGGAGCGTTGTGTATCTTGGTTGTTCAGGTGGACGCACTCTTACACATCGTGAGCTTTAACCTTGTTCTGGGGTTTCACTTTAGATGCATAACCGCATAAATATCTATTGGGCCACTGTACTATCTTATTATACATGTCTAGATACTGATCTCGGTTTTTTTCCTCCCAGAACTGGCATTTGGAACATCACTGCATTCTATGACAGCTCAAACGAAAAGTTCACTGCACATTTTGAAGTGAAAGAATATGGTAAGAAGATATTTTTTTCTAGTCCAATGGATGTCGAGAGTTCCTAGCAGGACCCGTTTAAGACAAAGTGGGGACCTGGGCAAAACTAAAAATGGGACCACAGAATAAAAGAATTTTATGAACAGTCACAGTCAGTAAGAGGCTCCTTTAGCCCTGCACAATAATAACATGTTGTAGTTACACACAGTAGTAGGTAAGAGAATGGGGCAGATTTTCTTACCCGGCCCATTCTCGATCCAGCGGCGGGTTCTCTGATTCGGGTCTTCTGGCAATTCAGTATGCCCGATGTCCAACAAGGTGTCGCTGCTGCGCTGAAGTCCGCTGGACTTCACTGAAGTTCACCAAGCTATCCTGGGTGCAGGTAAGTGCGTGTCCAGCGACACATTTTTTTAAAAAAAATACGGCGTTTTTTCCGAATCCGTTGGGTTTTCCGACGGCCACACCCCCCCCATTTCTGTCGCGTGCATGCTGGCGCCGATGCACCACACTTAGATCACGTGCGCCAAAAACCCAGGGCAAATCGCACAAATCGGTAATTTTGGGGAAAACCAATGAAAAAACGTGATTTGGGCCCTTAGTATTCTAGGAGAATTGTATAGGAGATGGAGAGATGAGAGGTAGATTGATGATAGGAGATAAATATGAAAGACAATAGATTTATAGATAGATGATAGATTTGTAGATGCAGAAATATAAAGTAGATTATATATAGATAGAAAGATATATGATAGATATATATGAGAGATATACACAGTAGAAGAGAGATAGAAGATCAATTTATAGATTGATAGATTAGATAGATAGATAGATAGATAGATAGATAGATAGATAGATAGGAGATAGATGATAAGCATCATCACCCAGGCATCCAACCAAGGGGTATTAAAAGAACAATACATCCTCTGCCCACAAATGTCCACCCCCAGGGGGCTCCTTCAGGACAGGGGGCCCTGGGCAAATGACCAATTTGCCAGCCCCTAAAGCCGGCCCTGGCTCATAGGATTACACCCATGTCATCCAGATTTTGAAATCCACCGTCATCAAAAATGAACACATTTTGAAAAACATGGAATTTTTTTTTTTTAGAGCTTCATATTACTGAACCGGCATTTACGGAAAGTTCTGTAGATGAATTGCATTTTGCCTTTTTGAGGGGGAAAGTGGGAGGACTTTAGTAATATATATACTACATTATTTCTGTTAATCTTTTTTTTCCCTCCAGTGCTACCAAGTTTTGAAGTTAGTATAAAGGCGGAGAAAGGTTTCATGTACATTGACGATAAGGAATTTATGGTAACAATTGAAAGTCGGTAAGTGAAGCATTCAGACTAACTTAAAGACTAATGTTATGGATTGGAGACGTTGGATGATGTACGGTTGGACCAATTAAAATAATGTTCTCGATGATCTGCAAGATATATAATTTCCACATGTCCCGTTATATGATTAAGAGTGGTCTCCAGATTTTGAAAAGTATAAAGTGGATAGACCCATCCATTTGATGCTATAAGGGTTTTAGAAAGAGCCAAGATAATCTATGGGTGGAGAATCGGGACTACCGGAAAACAATGGTCCATTTCTATACTTAGTAATCAATATGAAGATGCATTTTATAGGAAAAGATATGGAAGACAATGGCTCTAAAGCTTCCATACAGTCCAATGTTCTGGAAACCTTGTGATATCTATAAACAGCACAATTTCAGAATAATTTATCCTGGTCAGTGCAGTATAGGGGACTGGTTGGACTAGGTTAGAAGCCATAGACATGGGTCACTGATATACAACACCCTATTGAGAGGCAGGGACTATAGGACTGGCAAGGGTCATCTATCTATATACTTAGACATCTCTATCAGTCTCCCAGTCATTGGATGGAGATATGGGGGCAGATTTACTTACCCGGTCCATTCGCGATCCAGCGGCGCGTTCTCTGGGGTGGATTCGGGTCCGGCCGGGATTCACTAAGGCAGTTCCTCCGCCGTCCTACTGCGCTGAATTTCCCCGAGGCCCGCTGGAATGCCCTGAAGTACACCGGCCTATACCTGGTGATGGTAAGTGCAAGTTTCGCAACACATTTTTTTTTAAAATGCGGCGGTTTTTCCGAATCCATCGGGTTTTCTTTCGGCCACGCCCCCCGATTTCCGTCGCGTGCATGGCAGCGCCGATGCGCCACAATCCGATCGCGGGGAAATCGCCGCAAATCGGAAATATTTGGGTAACACGTCGGAAAAACCCAAATCGGGCCCTTAGTAAATGACCCCCATGGTGTACATATATGACCAGCACTCCCTTAATACTCCTCTGTGCTCCCTCCACTCATTTTTTTGGTAGGTTGAAGTTTTAGTGGTGGGGTTCCAAAATACTGGCTACAAAACATTATGTTTTGACATAGATATTTGGCCTCTATTCTAGTGGGAACTGGTGACTATTTTAGATAGATTTGTAGCTTTTCATCCACAATTAACCTGAGGTCTCTCCAATCTTTAGATACCTGTATCAGAAACCGGTTAACGGGAAAGCCTTTGTTATCTTTAATCTGAAGAAAGAGGATCAAAGAATAACTCTCACAGACTCACTACAGAGAATCGAGGTAAAAAAAGTTGCGATTTAGGGAAATTCCCACCATAGTAGGAAATGAAAGTAAAACAATTTGCTGAAATCACTCAATAATTAATCACATTATTTAAAACATAAATCTTGAAATGAATGAAGAGAATCATGTGCAGTCATGAGATACAGAAAGGTCACCCTCTGTGAATTGTGTTCTGAGGGGGATAAAAGAATTTAAAAAATCTGTGAAAATTAGGTAAATTCATCCCGAAATATTACAAAACCGATCCCACTAGGTCAGTATTTATTTATCAAAAATGAAGTCAAAGTGTCCCCCATGAATCAATATGTTATATGACCAGCCTTACAGTAGGAACTAGTAGCCCTGAATTATATTATTAATTCTGGAGGAATTCAGGAATCTCTTCTTTACGACATTGCTTCAGCTCATTGAGATCAGAGTAGCTGATCCCACAAACCATTTATATGACTGTTCATAGATGAAAGAATAACACCCGGCACTTCACCAAGTTATTTCTTCCATGAAAAACCCTTTATTTCAATAGCTTCTCACATCATCCATTAAAAACACTTGTCAACGCGTTTTGGCCAAAACCTTAGTCCTGATCTGACATATGATGGTACTATTGCTCTATTTAAAATAATCCGCCCCTTACATCTGGTTGGTGGGGGCGTGGACAAACTGTGATAGTTAAAACCAACTTTAGACTACACATACAAAAAAAAAAACAAGTACCATATGCTTTCAGTTGCTGAAAGTAGATAAAAACAGTATAATCATGTGGGACTTGTTTTTGTTTTGTATGTGTAGTCTAAAGTTGTTAAGTTTTGCAGGTTGTCTACTCCCCCACCAGCCAGATGAAAGGGGCAGGTTATTTCAAATAGAGCAATAGTCCCATCATATGTCAGATCAGAACTAAGGCTTCAGCCGAAACGCGTCAATCACTTTCCTTGTGTTTTAAATGGATGATATGAGAAGCAATTGAAATAAAGGATTTTTCATGGAAGTGCTGGAGGTTATTCTTTCATCTATGAACAGACCTCGAGTTTTCCATGCACCGAAGGATTGTTCTGGTGACAGGACGTGTCTGAGCGGGTGTCTACACTATTGCAAATTTATATGACTGTAGGTTGTGGTCTGGTTTCTTACAACAACAACACAGTTTTCTTTCAGACATTTTGTTGTAGATTCGCTAGGACTCATGTGACCGTTGTCCTTTTTCATGACCCGGCTTTGGCCAAGTTTTAGCTGTTGGATAGGTGGCCACAAATTTCAGTTCAGAGTTGTCTCAATCTCAAGCAAAACCAAATCGACCCCCTTATCATACGCATCACACTCACTATGGGGGAGTGTTGGCATAAGCTGTTTATCCTGAAATACTGTTTGGGGTTTTGCCAACTATGATGGTATGTATAAAGGCTGAACTTTCAATATATATTGTATTATCATTATTGGTAAACCAGTTTTCTGGTGTACAAGGTAGTATGTAGTTGCAATGTCTGGTGGAAGACCAGGAAATTGTCACTTTTTTCTAATCTTGCCACTTTTTGAAGAGTGGCCATGATGGGGTAGGGCACAGTGTGGGCTCAAGACGGATCACTGGGATACTGGCACTGGTTAGAGCATCAATTTGATTCCCAGAATACTAAGAGGAGAGAAGCCCTTAGTATTTCTGGCATTTCATGTGCCAGTGCACAATGAGCCCGTCTTAAAATATTCCTACGATTATCTGAGGATTCTTATGGATTGTGGAAACCACTTTTTCCGGTGACCCCTCCTTACAAGTCATAATTTTACCTGAATATGTAATATAATATCTGAGACCTCTAGAGTCTGAGGTTTGGTTCTTGTTTGCTTTGCAATTACACTGAGAATTACAGGGTTTAACATTCTGGGATGTCCACACCTGGGAAAATTGTCACCTATCTGGAGTATGATCATTTTTTCATGGCGGTGTTAACCATAAATTTGACATTAATCTGTTTTCTGCCTTACACTGTGGACTTCAATGGGACTTCAGGACAACTGTCCCTTAACGCAATGAGGGTGAATATAGTTCTTGCTGGGAAAAGTTCTTATGGGGCACCTCAAAGAAGATCTGGAAGAAGGAAATCCGATAAGTCAATGTTTAATGTATAAACCCTAAAACTACCCTGCATGTACTTGTTTTCTGAGTGAATATAATTTGCAATATTGTGTTAGGGTCTATGTAGTATTTCATCAGATCTTTTAGAAAAATGTATGTTAAAGGGGTTTCCGATGGTGGTTATAAGAAGCAAATGCCGTGCACCAGCTCAGGGTGAGCTGGTGCCGGCGCTTACTTTCATTATGTTTTTAAACCGATATAAAGCGTTTAGACGCTTCATTAATCTTTATATACAAGTAACTTCACTGCACCGTGGTCCGTGCTCGGCACACCATGCACTCAACCACTTCCTATTCAGGCGCACAAAGTGGTCACGTGCATGGTGCGCCGAACACGTACCATGGTGCGGTGCAGCCACTTCGTATATAAAGATTAATAAAGAGTTTAAACGCTTTATATCGGTTTAAAAACATAGCGAAAATAAGCGCCGGCACGGCATTTGCAACTTATAACCACCATCAGAAGTGGTGGGTTTCCTTTAAGACGAGACAGTTTAGAACTCTCTGTGAGAACCACCTATGGGCCAACCACCAC
Organism: Engystomops pustulosus; assembly: GCF_040894005.1. NCBI lineage: Eukaryota > Metazoa > Chordata > Amphibia > Anura > Leptodactylidae > Engystomops > Engystomops pustulosus. Next base: position 209,008,688 of record NC_092414.1, read on the forward strand.
TTGAAATAATATACTAGGACCCAAACAAGAGTGGAACTCCTAATGCAAACCAATGTAATACTAGGAAATTTTGAGTAAGTGTAGGGGTTCAGAATGTAAATGGTTGTATGGACTATCTCTCAATCCACAGGACCCTTGCAGTGCTTGGACAACTACTACCAGGTGTCCACACAGATTAAAGTCAGGGACATATGCATCAATTTGGAAGCCCTCACATCCCACGTGTTCCTGTTCTGGTTACTTTGCCTTTAAATCCTTTCCTATGTTTTGTTTTATAATTGTTTAGATTACTGACGGAAAAGGAGAAGTAAAATTACTGCGTAACCACCTAATAAAACCTTTCAACGATCCAGAAATGTTGCTGCAGTACAAAATCCACGTTTCGGTGACAGTCATCACTGACTCAGGTTAGAATTTTGACCATTATAGGAATGTAATTAATTTCAAAATGTTAATGAAAAATGAAAATTAAATTTCTTCATGGATGTAAAATCTAGATATATTTTAGCTACTAACCTTGATAGATTAAAAGGGCTTTAACATATTATTGCAAATGTAAAACAGTAACAAACATACGGTCCACTACCACATCCCATCTTCCATCGCACTAATACCCAACAACACCACAGCTCCTCATGCGGACAAGTGTCATCTGTTCTCCTAGGGAATTTGGAGTAAGCAGAGAGGTTCAGAAAGTATATGGTTACAAAGATTGTCTCTCTTTCCGATTTTGCAGCGCTTGGGCAACCTCTACCAGGTGCATATTCGGAAATTTGGAAGTACTAAACGCCCTCCCTTTGTGTGATGTGGCACTACCTTATTTCGGTCAATTGGTCATCCCAACACTAAGTCACCCCTGGTCACAGCTGATCTATTGAGTTCTATCAAGAGGGATACATTGTGATTAGTTTGTTAAGGAAGTAATCCAACAAGCAGAGAACCCTTTGAGGGAGCATGCTTCAAGATGTTTTGGAGGATAGTCGGTTTTCCGAATACTACAAGCTGGCATTGTGTATTGGATAGAATATATCAGTCAAGAATAAATACATTGAATAGGAGAGAAATACATTATTTTTTTTCCATTACAGGCAGCGACTTTGTGGAAGCTGAGTTGAACGACATTTACATAGTGAAATCTCCATATAAAATTCTCTTCACCAGGACATCGAGATATTTCAAGCCTGGAATGCCATTCGATCTCATGGTTTGTAATTCCTTTTCCCTTACACAGTGGGGGTCATTTATTAAGGGCCCGATTTGCGTTTTCCCGACGTGTTACCCGAATATTTCTGATTTGCACCGACTCTCCCTGAATTGCCCCGGGATTTTGGCGCACGCGATCGGATTGTGGCGCATTGGCGGTGGCATGCCACGGGGGACGTGGCCGAACGAAAACCCGATGGATTCGGAAAAAACGCCGCATTTAAAACCAAAAATCTGTCGCAGAGCTTGCACTTACCTTCACTCAGCCCGAGCCGGTGAACTCCAGCGCGTTCCGATGCTTTTCAGCGCAGGCGGAGGAACTACCTTAATAAATCCCGGCTGGACCCGAATCCAGCGCAGAGAACGCGCCGCTGGATCGCGATTGGACCGGGTAAGTAAATCTGCCCCAGTCTCTACAGTACAGAATGACCTGGTCTCCAAAATAGTACATGTGGTCTACTCTACAGTCTCTAATCTACAGAATTAACAGTCTGATAATCCATGCAGAATGTTAGGTTCATCATGCCTTGGCTTACGTCGTAGGGCAAAGGTCAGCGCAGGCAATACACATTTTTAATTATCATTTTTGCTTCCATATAGGTTATGGTAACCAATCCAGATGGATCTCCTGCAAAAAACATCCCGGTGGTGGTTGAAAACCAAGACAAAGTAAATGGTAAAACCCAAGACGATGGAATATCGAGACTAAAATTGAATACGGCGCTGAAAGACAAATCTATGAAGATAACCGTGAGTCTTTTATTGCTAGTCATACTATTTTCTGGTTCATCACAGAAGTATTTTCCTATATATCGAGCCAATTTCTACCCAACTCTGAAAGGATTCAAAATTTGATAGCAGTTTTATGGGAGGCAGAAACGCTAGCAATGACCACAGGCTGCACTGCAGCCTACGAGAGGATTTTCTCAATGGTGAACAATGATGTTAGCAATGAACAACAATGATGTATATTTGTTTAGACATTTGATGGGTTCCTCAATAAAACGTAAATTTCTATAAACTAGATATGTTATTGTCTGTGTTTAGTATACAGATGAAGTACAGCACTAGTAGGGCGCAAACCATGCCATATAATATTACCAATACTGTGATATTCTCAAACTATTCTTTCATATCAATTCCTCATAGGTAAAAACAGCTGTTCCTCAGTTACACAACAACTTGCAGGCATCTGGAGAGATAACCGTGACCGCATATACACCAATGAGCGGACAGGACAATTACCTCCACATCGGCATTGAAAATAATGTCCAAGAACCCAGAAAACAATTATTCATAAACTTTAATATTTTTAATAGCGATGCCAAAGTCCAGAGTCAGATCACACACTTCACCTACCTGGTAAGTGAATGTCAGGAAGAATTGCTGCCTAACCACACTGACTACTAACTACAAAGAGGTTTCAGTTTGGCCGACACCACTTGGATATCAAAGTTGCACGACCAAGAATAGTTGGTAGCAGGATGGTCATAGTCAGGGCAGATCAGATTTGCCAACATACAAGTATCAAATTCAAAATATTTTTTTTCAGTATTTAATTTTTTTTTAGCAGATCTTTAAATTTAACACATTCTTAAAACTTACATAAACAAATACCCAACAGATGCCTTCTCTACCATGTGCCCGAGAGTAGCAGGAGAACTGTCTCACTCCGAGTGACAAAGCCCCCATAAATCCAGAAGAGGCAGCTCTTTTTTTTACTAACGAAGGAGGTACAAGGACTGGCTTCCAAAGCCTGTTCTTCTCAAAACCCATCCCCCAGTATACCCTAGTATGGTGATGGCAAACTTTTTACCGAGTGCCCAAACTGCAACACTAACATAACAATTTATGTCACGGTTTGTAACGATATCCACGACCTCTACGACACCAATATCCTTGAAAGAAGATAAGGAAGTTCGGATTACAATTGTAGCTTCCCTCCAGGGCCCCTGTACATGAAGAATCATGAGGACTGGAGCAAGAGCACCAATAGCTCCATTCCGACCCTGTCTATACCGTCTCACTTTTCATAAGGAACCCCAGGTTGTGTCACTTTAAAATAGCACAAGCTGCATGATTTGGGGTTCCTGGGCCTGTAGAAAGATGCTTTGAGTCCTGTATGGTGAACTCTGTTCTGGGGAGACGGCCTGCATGCAATTGGAAAGGGCTTTGACTGCCACCTCGAGCATGCATGCTATAAGTTTTCTACCACTGCCCAGCAGTAAACTGTGTTAACAAATCCTATCAGTTCTGTCACGACAGAGGTGGCCAAGGGGGGGGCAGAACATATTAAGTGTCCAGCCGTTTTTTGAGATGGAAAAATGTAAAGGCTAACCAAGTTCCCCAAGTGGATCGTGGTACCTCCACACACTACCAGGTAGTAAGGGAAGAAAAAATTAGAAAAAAACACACAGTCATCTATCCCCAAGCTCCAAATAGGCCAATGCAACAGTTTTCCTTAATGACTGAAACACTGCAGCAAAAAGGTCAAAGGAGACCAGCTAGCCATTAGTGAAAGATACATAACCTCGGGGGCAATGTCCAGGTCACAAATATTTGACAACCAGCCAGTAATTCAAACATCAAGGTAGAAGAGACAAGATTACTGCTTTGTTTGATGTAGAAAAACAGAGGTAGGTTAAGACCATCATGGGCCCTGGGCTGTATGAATAGTATAGCCCTACAAGTCTGGAATCACTTCCTACCGCTAATCAGTTGGTACTAGAATCAGCTTCTTGGGAACGGAGGCCACATGTTGATCATCAATAGCAATATCCTGTTTCTTGGTGGAGACAACTTGATCAGGACAGCTCTTGGTAAAGCCCCCTGTGGTAGCAATTGTGTAGTGACTCAGGTGGGGGCGCTCTGTAGACCATACAAGTACAAAATATGAGTAAATAAATAAAAATAATGTCCTAGTACAAGCAATACCACACCTAGGTCTTCTGCTGGGATCTTCACACTGAACTCCTCATTGCACTGCCTTTTTTCATAGAGAGAGAGAGATTGATTTTTGTTTTGTTAACCTATTTTTTCCAGATCCTAAACAAGGGCCGAATAATGAGGGCGGGAAAAATGAAACGGACAAACCAAGCCCTGGTCACCATGCAGCTCTATATAACTGAGGACTTCATGCCATCTTTCCGTATTGTTGCCTATTACTTTGTTGACAAAGAGATAGTATCCGACTCCCTGTGGGTGGATATGGTGGATAGATGTATGGGAACGGTAAGATAATAAAACCATTAAGACATGATTGGAATTCTTTGGGGTTATATTCTTTCGGGAATATATTTCTCTTCGTGGTTAAATGCCTTTTCCCCCATAATTTTTTCTAAACTCTTGTTTCAGTCATATTTGCAACCCCATCTATCAACTATTAATAACCTGCGCATCTTCCCCTCTCTTATCTCCTCATCTGCTGCCATTTGTACAGATGGTTGTAATTGAATGGCATCAATATCACTAACATCCAGAATTTGGCCAAAATTCTCACCTCAACCACACAACTCCCGCTAATAATATAATGAAAATAAGGTGCATAAATATGACTTAGCCTACAAAAAACAAGACCTCTAATAGATACTGCAAATAAATACATTTTGGTGGGAAATGTGTAAAAAATTTTAAGCAGATTTTATAAATATTTTACACTCTACAACTCTTTTACCTAGCTGTTGCTGAAAGGCGAAAGGGACTCGGGAAGGCCACAAGATCAAATAAAACTGACTTTGCAAGCGGACGTTAATGCCACTGTTGGACTGGTGGCAGTGGATAAAGGTGTCTTTGCATTAAACAGCAAATATAAGCTGACTCAAAGCAAGGTAAGGACCTGTATATATTATTGTAGGAATGTATTAAGACTGGCTTTTTAAGATCTGGTCTGTCGGATTCACTAAAACGCCCCTAATCTCTGCTGGGTCGGACTTTATAAATTGGTTGGTGGTTGTCCATTCTGCTGGCTTTCGGGTGGAGACTACAGTAAATGCAGTGGCCCTGGGATTCTTGTCTTTGCCCACCCCGTTCTCTGCCCGTCATGCACAAAGTGGTGTGTGAGACGGAAATGCCTAAAAACCGGTGGCAATATTTACAGGCATACCAACTCTCACACCATGTCTTACAGCTTGAAAACTATCTACAAATGTGTTGTTTACCATTTATCTTGACTTAGACATCCAAAGATGAGTACCACCACTTGTTGAGGTTATTAGTTTTCATAATAAGATGTTGAATTTCCATCTTAAGAAGGTGTATCCCTTAAAAAAAATTAAAGCAAAGCTTAGGATCTGGTAGAAGACGCCAGCATTGATTTGGAGAGGGGCAGATTATGGGGACTGGGCATTTTATTGATGTTTGTGTTCACTGTAATATTTAAGTTGCTCAGTGACTCAATGAAAGTAAAAGGGTTGTCCTGTTTGGCTTGTTTATGGTGTTAAATTCCATCCGGTCAAGACGGCACAACATCTTTCACTTCTGAAGCCCGATACAGGATACGGAAGAAACTGATAATGCTCTATTCGAGTTCTACTATGTCTATAAGAAATGTTAAAGATGACATCCGAGATTACAGGTTCTTATTCCTATTTCAGATATGGGACATTGTGGAGAAATTTGACATTGGATGTAGCCCAGGGAGCGGAGCTGATAACATGGGAGTGTTTTATGATGCTGGGCTTGCTGTAAACACAAATTATGGCATGAGAACTGCAGAGAGATCAGGTAATTGTTAATGCTGTTTTATCCAAGACTATCAATAAATTAGGGACGGGCTTTTAAAAAAATAAATGTGTACTTTTGTCCGCCGTTGCCCCTGATGTCCCGCACGGCAGTCCGTCTGATCCGTGCTCCCATTTGCGGTCTGGGAGCATCCGTCACTATCTCTCAATGCCCTACAATGCTGAGAGACAGGGATGGATGGGAGTAGTCGGCCACCACAGCCGGCCAGCAGCTCCCAGAGCTTGGATCAGATGGACCATGGCATGGAACATCAGGAGCGACAGTGGATGAGAGTCGAGTTTTTTTTAAAAGCCCGCCCCAGCCCGTCCCTAATTTATTGCTAGTCTCATAAAAACCCCTTTAATGCTATCTCATTGTTAGGGGATTTGTCCTTCAATATCAACATTTGTCATATCCCATATCTTAATTTATTCTTAGTTCAGTCATGTAAGGACACCAAGACACGTAGAAGAAGGACATCGGCGGCTCTAATGGAAATCAAAGCTCAGAAAGGTAAGATACCTCAAATGATAAATAGCTTTGTGTAAAGACTAGTCTGGGCTCCTGGGCCATAGAGAACCTGTAGTCTCTTGATTCTGAAAAGAAAGGGTCTCTCTTAATAACTTTCCCCAACCAAACCCATTAAAGGGGCCTTCTAAAGCTGAAGAGTGTCTGTTCCTGACTCCTGCTTGCTGATTACTTCTACTGTTCCCAATGTCAACTTAAGTTCCACAACCCCATTTCTAGACCTAAATTCTAAATCCGAACAAGACAGAAAAAGTATTATGTGTATTATTGTTATGTATGACATAACAATCCCAGTGGACCTACACCAATACTTCTCTGAGAAGGAGAGACATAGTGGTCCTATTACAGAGAAGTCCAGGTGCCTATAAATGGGTTAATGGGTGGATACCAAACAAATACCAGTGGGCCTGTTAAACCGAAATATCCACAAAATAATACTTGCCACTTTGCATAAAATAAATTATAACAGTAGCATAGTAGAGTTTACAGCAGTTCTCATGCAAATTAGCCAGACATATTGTTATACGATGCCAACCACAGAAAATCCCATTAAATTACAGTGTTTCTGCCGGCGCACACATGTTGTATTGATTTAAAGGCCACTGACGGCATTTCAACAGTTAAAACCCACAATCGGTTTTAGCACCGATCACGGGTGTTACTGGGGGGTTCGGGACCTAAACAGGTTTCTCAAGTTCTGGTTTAGACGAACTTTGCCAAATCCAAACTTTAATGGGTCTGGTCATCACTACTCATGTGCCCTTTGAAGTTTGGAAAGACCAGGCTTGGTGTCAAAGCCTATTGGTCCTATCACTCCATCCTGTGATACACTCTGCCTAACAATTCAAAGTAGTTGTTGTTGACCAGTTTGCATGCCTTTAATACTTTATCTCACATAGAATTCACTTATTTCTTCTATCATTTAGCCTCTAGCTACAGGGACCTGGAGAAGCAATGCTGCAATGATGGCATGCTTAGCAACCCGATGGGCCACAAGTGTGATCGGCGCGCCCGCCTCATTCAGGAAGGAGAAATGTGTGTGAAGGCTTTCTTGGAATGCTGCAGATACATTGACCAAAAACTGAAGATGGAGAAGCTGCTGATGGGAACTTCCGACCTAGAAAGAAGTGAGAACCAATGGGGCAAGGATATTAATGGGGTTGTAAAAACATGCTTCTTCCAAAAGCAATGGCACAGCCCCTCCCAGGATGTGTGGGGGACATTGTTTACATATGTTATTTAGTGACAGAATATATAAAATGTAATATCTCTAGAAGTTATCAAAAATTTTGGGCAATATCAACTTACCTAGTTTGTGATAGTTGCCATAAGGTGTCGGAGGGGTTAAAATGTTGCCATGTTAGATACGTTCAGATACACCTAGACGTGATCTAAGAACCCTGTCAGGCCAATTTGGGACACAAAATCGCCCTTTAGCTAATCCTTCTGTCTCCCATTGGACCCATTTCCTTGCCTCGGCAGTAATAAATGAAACGGAGCAGTACACCCTGACTTCATTGCACAAGCGCTATAATCACTGTAGATCTGTAGTCACGCCAGGGTGTGGTATGTTGGCTTTACTATGTGACTGCGCAGATGTGGAGAACTCCAGACTGAGGTATGCATAAAGGTTGTTTTTCAGTTCACAGAGGGACATGCTAAAGGGATATTTGGGACACTAAACCAACGGCCCATACGGTCGAAATCACCCTGACATATGCCATTTAAGTTCTTCTGCGCATGCGCAGCCTCTTTCATTTTTAGGTGAATTTTGGAACAGCCCACAAGGGAGAACGAGGGCACATACTTGCACTCTTTCTTTGCCGTTATTCCTGTTGACAATAGGTCTGGCATACACGGGAGCGGCCACAACCCTAGGAAGAAAATGGGCATACAGTTCTAATGCTCTACAACCCCTTTAATTGTAGCCAATAAAATGTAAGAATAATATTTACATACACAATGATTTGACATAAATATCTAAAACCTTTATACCCCTTTAACCTTTTGAATGGGTTTCTTTCTTACAGGTGATACAGAGTCTGAGTATATTCCGGATGCTGAAATTTTGGTTAGGAGTGATTTTCCGGAGAGCTGGTATTGGAACATTGTAAAAATGGAAGATAAACCTAATACAGTAATAGAGTAAGTTAAAAGGGATAGGTTAGGAATCGAAATGTACGTCCTATGAATTGATGGGTGGCAAACACTCGATTAGCTATAATGCTTGTCATATAAAGTGAGAACAAATCTGGCAACAGATGGCTCTATGCTCTTTGTACTATACCAAGTTGAAGGTCAAGGTCCTTATCATTTGGTGAGAGTGTAGAGAACTCCTTTAACATGGTGTTTATTTTTTTAGCGGTATCTCTACAAAGGTTCTGCAGAATTTTTACCTAAAGGACACCATTACCACATGGGAACTGTTGGCTGTGAGTATATCCGAAAATAAAGGTAAGTAGATGAGCCTGCGTTGGAATAATAATATTTCTGTTGTACAATGTTTGGGGGAAGCTCTTGTAGGAAAGACTCTAGGGGCCTGGGGCTACCTTATTCTAGGGTTTGTAATTCTCTAATGACTTCTTTCTTAGGGGTCAGGAAGTTTCCATAAATTTGCTATTGACAAGATGAGTGATAGGTGTGGGGTTACTCTTGGAACCCTTACAATCGAATGATTGTACGGCCCTTGAATGAGTCTGAGCTGCAGTCACCGGACACTGCACAGTGCATGGGGTGGCCTTCCTGGAGCTGCAGTCCCCGGACACAAACACTGCACAGTGCATGGGGTGGCCTTCCTGGTGCTTCTACTGAGCTGCAGTCCCCGGACACAAACACTGCACAGTGCATGGGGTGGCCTTCCTGGTGCTTCTACTGAGCTGCAGTCCCCGGACACAAACACTGCACAGTGCTCGAGGTGGCCTTCCTGGTGCTTCTGCTGAGCTGCAGTCACCGGACACTGCACATTGCATGAGGTGGCCTTCCTGGTGCTTCTACTACATGGCAGATATTCTAGTTGGATGAGCATTCAAGATTCCAGAAGCCATATACCACCAGCGTATTATTGAGGGTATATCCTAAGTATAGAATATCAAAAAGAACCTTTTTGGACTAGAATGATGTTATTTGCACCAGATAGTTATTCCATAGTTCTTCCAGTTTTAGGGACAGAACATTAAACTGAAGTTCAATGTTGTGAGATAACTTTCTCTTCAGAACTACATGCTTGTGCAGTATAGTTTTACAAGGTGTCTTAGGGTTTTGCTGACGTCTTGTGTTGGAGGAGCTTTCCTGAACTGAATTCATGCTAAGGTTTTTGTGGAAACATATTTGGGTTTTAACCCAATTTTCTGAGGCTTATGATGAGGAAGCAAAAGCAGTCACTGTCTCGATTACTGATGTGACTACTGTGGATCGGAAGGATCCGTGTTCTACTTCATCTTGGCCATTGCCATGCGCTGATGATTGTCAGTCATGTAACTACTGCTACCTATTCATCCAAGTAGGTGTACGGTGCTGGGCTCCATGTAATGATATCCATCACTGTATATATCTGGCACACGATGGTAACGAGTTAAAGAAGTCTATATAACTATATAACAAGAAAAAGGACGACGACGGCTGCTGATATAGTCGATGCTTGACAGTTAGAAACCTTATTACATGTAGTGAACATACGTTCAGTTTTGTATTGGAGTAAAGAAGTCTTTGATTTGCAAAGTATACAGAAAGGTTGCTATCCATCATGGGCCTGGATGCTTTTTCCTCAATCCCATTTTATTCATCCTTAGAAATTATTACTATAGATTTTTAATGGAACATAATGGGGCAGATTTACTTACCCGGTCCATTCGCGATCCAGCGGTGCGTTCTTTGCGGTGGATTCGGGTCCGGTCGGGATTCACTAAGGCAGTTCCTCCGACGTCCACCGGGTTCGCTGCTGCGCTGAAGTCCCCCGAGGCCCGCTGAAATGCACTCAAGTACACCGGCCTATTCCTGGGGAAGGTAAGTGCAAGCTCCGCAACACTTTTGGTTTTTTAAATGCAGCGGTTTTTCCGAATCGTTCAGGTTTTTGTTCGGCCACGCCCCACCCCATTTTCGTGGCGTGCATGCCAGCGCCGATGCGCCACAATCCGATCGCGTGTGCCAAAATCCCAGGGGGAATTCAGGGGAAATCGGCGCAAATTGGAAATATTCGCCTAACACGTCGGGAAAACGCGAATCGGGCCCTTAGTAAATGACCCCCATTGACTTGAGGGACAAGCAAGCATCACAAAGAGCTTTACAACATCTTTTAAATAAAGGGTACTAAATTTTGAGCTGTATCATATGATATTCTGATTATTCCATCATTCACAGGGGTCTGTGTGGCTGAGCCATATGATATTCAGGCCTTCCAGAGCTTCTTCATTGACCTAAAACTTCCATATTCTGCGGTGAGGAATGAGCAGGTGGAAATTCGAGCCATACTCTACAATTACGAATCAAAACCCATGAAGGTAAATAAAATCACACTCCTTTATTTCCGGCAGAATAGTAATTTTATGGGACGCCATTATATAATTAAGCTAAAGGGTTGTCTATGTCCCTCCATAAAATAGTTCATGTCTCTCTATTGGTTGTGTCTGGTTTTGCTCCTTGAGTCAGTAGGAGAAGCTTCAAGAAACAACCATGTAATTTGCTCTGCTACCACATCACTGCTGGGGGTCAGGATCTTCCTGTGACTTTGAAGCTTCCGGGAATTTTCTATACCCAGATTTGTTTCATGAGATGCTGGTGACCTTGCCATTCATACTATGATCAACCTCTGAACCTAACTATAGATACAGACTCCTCCATTCAAAAGGTCCAAACACCATACTACACTTTTCCAGTCCATGAGATGGTGGCTTATTCAAGAATGAGTGCACAACATTGACATTTTCCCTGCCCAAATGCATGTACCATCTGGGTTGGCTCCAGGTTTCAGTAGGCCCCTGGCTGACATAGCCTCAGTAGGCCCTTTTGCAGTGAACTCACGTGGCATCATTCAAAATTCAGAAACTAAAACTGTCTCTTGTTTCCTTAAATATTCCTAGTTTATCATTCCAAACAGCCCCCCCTTGGTTATTTTATATAAACTCCGTCAACCACCATGGATTCCTTATTTACAGCCTTATGTGGGCCCCTCAAGCAGCTCTGGGCCCCCACTATTTGCCCAGGTATTCCCACAGCTGGTGCCGGCCCTGTGTCCCATCATGAGCAGAATACTTTAATCTTGCGCTTAGTCTGTTATGTTGAATGACCTGTAAGATATCTGAAAGTACACAAAGCTGCCCCAGTATATCTAGTTGGACTAAACTCTCCCTCACCAGTCCTAGAATAATAAAAACAATGGAGACTGTGAAAAGAAACCATTCTTGTAATATCGTCCCACTTATGTACTTACCAGATGACAACATGAGTTGTATGTGTTCTATGGCTTGTCTTTATATGATCTCCTTCAAAGGTCTTCTACAGAAATTATAATTGATCTTTTGAATGAACCATCATTGTCTCAATGGTTGGGGGCTTTCAACCAATATATATACCAATCAGCTGGAAACTCAGTTCACAGAAGAAAAAAACTGTTGGTTCAGAGGTCTATACATGCAGAAAGTGGCCAGGCCTCACCCCCATATTTCAGAAATTGATGGCTTTGATCCACATACATAGGAATATACTTGAAAGGACACAAGTCACTATAGTTTGAAGATGAATAGCACCATTCTATTGCCTCTATTCTAAACTGCAGGATGATCAGTGGCCATAACTTATTGGGGCAGATTTCCTTACCCGGTCCATTCGCGATCCAGTGGCGCGTTCTCTGCGGTGGATTCGGGTCCGGCCGGGATTCACTAAGGTAGTTCCTCCGACGCCCACCAGGTGGCGCTGCTGCGCTGAAGTTCCCCGAGGCCCACTGGAAGGCCCTGAAGTACACCGGCCTATACCTGGTGAAGGTAAGTGCAAGTTCCGCGACACTTTTTTTTTAAAAAATGTGGCGGTTTTTCTGAATCCGTCGGGTTTTTGTTCGGCCACGCCCCCAATTTCCGTCGCGTGCATGCCAGCGCCGATGCGCCACAATCCGATCGCGTGCGCCAAAATCCCGGGGCAATTCAGGGAAAATCAGCGCAAATCGGAAATATTCAGGTAACACGTCGGGAAACGCGAATCGGGCCCTTAGTAAATGACCCCCATTATCTTTTCGGGTTGGTTTTGTGTCGGTGTCTGGCTCTAGCTCACAGGAACGGCACATGCACAACCGGGAACCAATCCTTCACATTCCTGGTTGGGCTTTGTCTCCTCCTGCTTGGTATATTCTCTGTAGACACAGTTATACAAGAAGATGTCAATAAACATCCTTTAGAGGGGAACTTGGACTCCTTCAGTTCCTCTATCAGCCTTTTAAATGTTTAAAGACCTCATACTAAAAATTGTAGAAAACGGTTGAACCTTCACCCAGGTAATGGCACCACATGAAATGTGGCTGATAAAAGCAGTTGGTGAAATGTTTTTGTTTTATTTTCTAGGTGCGAGTGACCCTTTCTCACAATCCCCTGATCTGCAGTCTTTCCACGGCCAAGAAGGCATATTCAGTGGTGGTAGACGTGAAAAATGCCTCATCCATTGCAGTTCCCTTTGTCATTGTGCCGCTCACCATTGGACAACATTTCATTGAAGTGAAAGCTGCAGTCTATGGAATATTTGCGGGCGATGGTGTCAAAAAACCTCTTAAAGTTGTGGTAAGAGAGGATGGATACTGTATAATAAAGCAGAATTTTAGTTTTTGGGGGAAATTTGACTACTCTGTGTTAATGCTATATTTACTTTTCCCGATTTTTCTCTAATTTATGGGTACACTATCTGGATTGATATTGCCCCTTACATTGCTGGCCATATATTATTTAAAGCACTATGGGGTGTAGGAAGCTTTGGCTCCAAAGTCGGACTGGGTTTCCTTAGGCCCACCAGAGAAAATCAATTTGGGGGTCCACTCTTCATTATTCCCCAGGAAATATACTCTAGCAGCCACCAAATTATGGTGCTTCTGATGAACCTCTGGGGTTCAGTATTGGGTTAAGCCAGGGCCCACCGGAGGATCCTCTGGTACTCTGGTGGGCCAGTCTGACACTGTTTGGCTCCCAGTTCCAACATCGCTTTTGACATCTGGCAACCACTGCAGAAGATCAGTGGCCTCATAAATACCTTTCAATTAAACAAATTATGTCACCCAGGCCTGGAGAGGACACCGATTGGCCACAGTGGGTACCATCACTGGTCGCTCGTGTTCAGTCAGCAAAATGGGTGCATGAGCACCAGAAGTGATGTTGGAACTGGAAACTGGAGGAGGTTATCTTTAACCGAGACCCAAGAATTCCTAGAAATTCAGATGATTTATCTTTACGCAATGCATTATTAATCTCCTCCCCCACCCTGGGTAACAACCGGATAGCATTTTCCTTTATGGTCTATAAATTAGACCATTATTGACCGCACTATAACCGTTCAAATAAAACCTTGCTACTAGAGACCTGTGAACTCGAACTTTCATAGCCATACAAAAAGGGAGAGTCCGAAGCAGCACAGGTGGGCTAGGGTGCAGCAGCCGTAGATCCCCTGGCCAGGGTCCATTTAGGTAGATGTAGGAAAGAGGCAGCACTCCAGGGTACGTGAAAACGTTTTTCACGTACCCTGGAGTGCTGCCTCTTTCCACCAATCATAGCCATAGCTAGTTAACCAGGGGCGTGAATTTGCTGGATTTGCTGTTTTGATTCCACTCATACTATATATCCGGAACGTGAAGGACACACCCGAACCTGAACAGAAAGTTCAGGTCTGCTCATCTCTACTTGCTATCAAACAGAAACAATGTGGGAAATGTATCAATTCATTTACTTAATCCGATGCTCGGTGGAGCTCCAAAGGCAGTCATAGGACCCGCAACGAGCCCGCGTAGTGACACATAAATCCATCCATACTTTAGCAGGTTTCTTCTAGAAATTTCATTTATTTTCCATTTCAGCCAGAAGGTGTTCGTAGGACAGAAATGATTGCATCAGTAATACTGGAGCCAGAAGCAAAGCGTGAGTGCCCCACTTTTTAAATGATTTAGTTTGGCAACTATAGCTATAAGGAAACCTGTCAGGGCAATTTGGGACACAAAAAACAGCCACAGGTCCTTACGGACCAATGATTTAGTGTCCCAAATGGAACTGTATAACTTTTTCCATGACAACCCCCTCTAGTACACTAAAACATAGGATTCTTATCAAATTGTTTCTTTATTTTTTTTACCAATTTTTCCCTCGCCGATCCACTTCCTAATCCAGCCCTGGTCCATTGAATAAGATGACATTTGGACAATGAGAACGATCGGGCTAAGCAATATGGCCGCTGACCACCACATAGGAGTATCAACGACAATGGGCACTGGCTACACTCCAATATTATTCATTAACACAAACAAGCTGTAAAAACTATCAAAACTATTAAAATCAGGACATATAGAGCAAATTGAAAGTCCTTCAAATGCTTAATAAACACCAAAATAATAATGATCGAGGTTTCTTACTCCATAGCGTCTCAAGGCATGCAGCCACGTTCCACAGCAAAAATTTTAAAGATTTTCTCAATAACTCCCAAAGAACACATCAAAACTAACAAACCCCATAGATGTAAAACACTCAAACAGAGTGAAATGTTCTAGATCTTCAAACTGCATACAGGCAGTCCCCTACTTAAGAACACCTGACTTATAGATGACCCCTAGTTACAAACGGACCTCTGGATGTTGGTAATTTACTGTACTTTTGCCTTAGGCTACAATAAACAGCTGTTATCAGAGGTGTCCACAATGAAGCTTTATTGTTACTCCTGGTTCTTAGGACAATCCAACATTTTTGAAATTCAGTTGTCACAGAGACCAAAAACATTGGGGGTCATTTACTAAGGGCCCGAAGCACGTTTTTCCGTCAGGTTACCCAAATATTAGCGGTTTGCGCCAATTTTCCCTGAATTGCCCTGGGTTTTTGGCGCACGCGATCGGATTGTGGCGCAACGGCGCAGGCACGCAAGCGACGGAAATCGGGGGCGTGACCATCGGAAAACCCGACGGATTCGGAAAAACCGCCGCATTTAAAAAAAAAATATGTTGCTCGACACGCGCTTACCTTCACCCACGATAGGACGGTGAACTTCAGTGCATTCCGATGGTCTTCAGAGCAGCAGCGACACCTGGTGGACGTCGGAGAAACTACCTTAGTGAATCCCGGCCGGACCCAAATCCACCGCAGAGAACGCGCCGCTGGATCGCGAATGGACCGGGTAAGTAAATCTGCCCCATTGTGTCTGGGGTTAAAATATAATAAAAAAATAATTATAAAATATACAGTTCCGACTTACATACAAATTCAACTAAAGAACAAACCTACAAAACCAATCTTGTACGTAACCCAGGGACTGCCTGTACTTTGATCCCATCGGGCCTCAATGAGAGCCTAGAGAATATCTGAAGCCTCTCATGCTGCTCCGTTGATCTATTTATTTATTCATTCATCTAACTGTTCATTAGATTTTATGTTGCCAAGTTTTGAACTCATCGTTAATCATTTATTTATCTTTCTGTTTATGTATTATTTATCTATATTACTTTTCATTTATATAAATTCTGCTCTTGTTTTATCAATATCATTTCATTATTCTATTTAATATGAATTCCAATGATGTAATATATCTTGTTCCCCAGACAATCTCTTTTGTTACTTCTGCTCAATCGGTCGTCATTACAGATGGACATATATTCCATTCATGTATTTAATGATGAACATTGGGGCAGATTTACTTACCCGGTCCATTTGCGATCCAGCGGCGCGTTCTCTGTGCTGGATTCGGGTCCAGCCGGGATTCATTAAGGCAGTTCCTCCGACGTCCACCAGGTGGCGCTGCTGCGCTGAAGTTCCCTGGAACGCACTGGAATACACCGAGCCGGGCTGAGTGAAGGTAAGTGCACGCTCCGCGACACATTTTTTTTTTTTAATTTTAAGTTTTTTCCGAATCCGTCGTTTTTTCCTTCGGCCACGCCCCACGATTTCCATCGCATGCATGCCAGCGCCGATGCGCCACAATCCGATCGCGTGCGGGGCAATTCAGGGGAAATCGCCGCAAATCGGAAATATTCGGGTAACACGTCGGGAAAACGCGAATCGGGCCCTTAGTAAATGACCCCCATTGTCTTAATACTATTGTTTCTGACACCTCAGCGTACACTGTTCCCACCAGTACATACTTTTCAAATCAGCGAGTGCGCACTTCCGCATAGCCGATATTCTTAGTGCTGGGAGGCGTGTGCACACTTCTACTAGCCCTCCATTTTGAACTCGGCTCGTGTACATGCGCGCCTAGTGAGAGTGAGAAAATAGGCATGGCACGGTGCTTGGGCGAGAAGCTTGGCTCGCGCGCGCCCAAAAGACCAGCACAGCTCATGCGCAGTGTGCCGAGCGACACACCACTGAGCGACACACCGCCACAGAGTTTTGTTGTGCTCATTTCCAAATATGTAAGTCTTTTATATGCAAATGTATGATTTTTTGTATTGGTTCATCCATAATAAGTATGGAATTTAGCTCACAATTCAGCTGTTTATGTCACATGATGAGTTCTATAAATTCCTATGCAATAGACACTCTGTTAGTCCTACTTTTGGAAAAAGGGTAATCCGACCCCAAGGACTTTTAATTTGCTTTACATGTTCTGATTTGAATAGTTTTTATAATATTGGAGTGGAGCCGGTGCCTACTGTCGTTGATACTCCTATCCGGAGGTCAGCGCCCTTATCGCTTAGCCTGCCTGTTTTCTGTATCATTTACAACCGGCCCACCCTTTGGGAACCGGTATTTTTTCCTTTTGGTTAATGGAGCTGCAGACCGTGTCTGGACATCGATCATCCTTGGAACCTCTACCCTTTAAGGGTTATATGCGCAACAGCCAAGTTGGCGTATAGTGAGAACTCCATAGGGGACCATTGTCTACCATATATTCCTACTCTTAACCTGCCGATATTACTCAAGGCGCCGCCCTCTGTTTTGTTGTTTTTTGTCTTTTTTTTTTTACTATTTTGGACAATGACACTCTGCCAGAAGATAACTTGGTCTGTTTAGATGTAACCCCCCAGCCATTCAATAGATTTGTTCACATATACTGATAAGTTCTATTACCATCATGATTAAGGATTCTTCTATGCTGGTTTCTTTCAATAGGTGACCATGTGGTGAAGGTGCCGTCACTGACTCATAAGAACT